>NW_007578276.1:287474-346276 GCF_000690725.1 Stegastes partitus
TTATTAATGGAAAGCTGGGTTTTCAAACACTTTCTTAAAGCAGCCTCTTAACCTTAGTTGACAATCTCTTTGTCATATAATTCAACCAGATAAATTAACTCAGCGCAGGGAAACTAACTCGACCAGTTAATGCCGATGGTGTTATCTTTGTTTATCAAACTGAAAAAAAGTAGTAAGCAGAGTCCAAGTCATGGAGGTCACTGGACAAACCTGACTGAATACCAGAACACCTGTACGCTGCCTCCAGCATGTCAACACGCAGGTGGTAGAGGTGGAGGTCAACAGGAAGGCCCGAGGCAGAGGAAGGTCAGGAGAGGTGGACAGTAAGAAGGAAGAGAACTCATCCAAGGGGGACAGTTTTAGACTGCACACCTGCAGAGGTGCAAAGTTGAATTTTAATGTTCGTGGAAAGGTTATACGCTGCCAGACATGAACAAAAGCGGACTGTTAATATGAAGCCGTGCTCTTACAGCAAAGGTGCTCACGTCGGCTGTTCTGATGAGGAGTAAATAAAAGGTAAACAAAGCAATACAGGAGCTCCCCTTCACTGCCTGTTTCTAATGCATTACAAACTAGAAAATGTCCAAGTTCACCGTGTCAACGTACACAGGCTGAGAACAAGGACGGGGGTGAGTGTCCTTGTGTGCGTCTCCTTGAGTGTCTCTGAGTGTCCCAGCAGCCTGAATGTCCATAAATAATTCAGTTAATGAAGGTGAGTGGACAGTTAAGTTGATTTGGACAAGGGGACCTGAAACCCAAATGGATGATTCCTTATTTTCCTTAACATAGGGAATTAAAAACACTAACAGCTATCCTAAATGTGATTATAATGTAATTATCATACCTCCAGTACGTAGCTGAGTACGCAACCATCTAGCCAAGATCTGGACACTTTTATTAACCACTGATGTTGATTTTGTGTCTTGCAGCACCGCATTAAGCACCTAATGATGCAGATGTTTGGCTTTCCTAAATGAGAAGAAGATTGTTTCGTCAATATCATAAAACAAAAAGTCAATTGTTTATTGGATGGACAGAAAATGATTTCAACTTTAAAGATTAAACATTTATTTATTTTAAAGCGGTTGTCTGGCTCCAGCTTAATGTGCCAACACGGGAATCTGCTGCCTTTTGTTGTTGGATTGTCATATTTTGTGCTGTTTAGAAGAAAACTGTACATTCAAGACTCACACAGTGTTAATGTTTTATAATCAGGAGAGCTGAATGTGAGCGTTTTGCATGATCAGTATTCATCTGTTTCTGTGCTGACGTGCATTTCTGCTTCTTTTGCTGATATTAACAGAATCTCCTCCAGGTCAGTCCAGCTACAGCCAACCAGGCCGGGCATCCTGCTCTGATGTATGGATTCTGTTTGCCTTGTAAAAAGGAAACTGAGACCTTTCTGACCACAGGATTTCTGGGTCAGTAAGCCAAACATAGCGGTGATGACAGAGGAGACTCTTGGAGATACTTGCAGCTCCTACAGTAGAGGCCTGCTGAAACACAAGCTCTGTGATTGATTATCATTAACAGGGATGCTGCAGCCGCCGTCATCAAGAAGAAAGACTTCAGGAATCAATAGCGTGTTTGAAAATTTCCAAGAACCTACCTACGGACAAAAATACCTCCACTCGAGGGAGCTGCTGGTGGAAAACTGTGGATGATGACGCGTCCACCAATGCGCCCGAGTTAGGCAGACTGAAAATGTGAGTGCATCAGACCATGTGGAGAGACCCTCCTATTTGGGCTGTTGTACATGCGGCGTGGTCAGCAGTGACTGGGGACGAGCAGCGGGGGGACTTTGACTAGATAATCCATGTGTAAACGCATGGAACGTCCTGTGAGGTGCTGAAAAGACACAACAGCAGCAGCAGCAGCAGCAGCAGCAGCAGATGGCCGTTGTTTGGAGCTGTGGCGTAACAGGGCTCAGGTGTGTGCCCCACAGCAGACGCTTCCTACCAACCCTCAATACCCATGAAAGAAGAAGGAGGCAGTGAGGGTGAAAGCTGCAGGAGGACTTTAGGTGATGCCAGAAAGCAAGCGAGTTAGCTTGTTAAACACGCTGTGTGCAGGTCAAGATATGGATTTTGTTTTTTTGGCTTCCTTTTGCTTAAAGATAAAACAATACTATCAACCTGCGAGGGGAAGTTTGTGTGACATGTCTGTGTTTTGGGTGTGTTTGTCAGTTCAACAGAGCAGATAATTAAAAAGCAGGCAGACAAATGTATTCTTTTTCATGCTGTTGGAATAATTTGATTGACCTGCCAGACTGTTTTCTTTTTTTTTCTTCTTTTGAAAGCCTTTCACAGAATCAGCCACATCCTCTTGAAACCAAAGTTGTAACGCTGCAAATGAAAAAGAAGAAAAAAAACATTCTTTTTGTCTGAAGGACATTTCAGATTTATGAGATTTAAAAACCTTCCGGAGTGAAATTGCGTGCCTACACATTTCTATTAAGGACAAAGAGCAGTGTAACTAAGAGCCGTCCCCACAAGGCACTTTGGAACAGTCAAAACTGAAGCTTTGATTTTCTGTTTTACATTGTGTTTTGATGAAACCAAATTTCCCCGGTAATTTCGGTCTGTTTTCCTTTTTGTCTTCTACGGCCTTCAATTCAGTTTTGCAGAAACTCGGGAGAGCTGCTGTTTTGTCAGCGCGATCTATAAATGTTATGCAATGTCTGGAAATACATTCATGAAAATAATACATTTGTGGGTGGACTGCAAAAAGGTTCAAGCGTGAACGCTGTGTGGAAACAATACATTATGTAACGTACATAGCTGTCAAGTGATTGAAAATCTACACGATGGACCAGTTCAGTGACATGAGGCGAAAGTATCTGCATGTATACGTGCCCACGTATAGCATATACAGTACAACATGTGGGTGCGTGTGTGAATTTAATCAAGGTCCTCTGCTGTCTGGAGCTCCCACGTGGAGGTTTGATTGTGATGCTGCTGCTGCTGCTGCTGCTGGGAGATCCGTCTGTTTGAGCTCCTTGTCCTGCTGTGAAACGTCTCACATGCTTCATTGGCATCGAGGTCAGGCCAAACCTGCAAATATGGATCTGACTGTGAGGATGCAGGCGTCTGATTTCCCCTTTTGTTTTCACATGCATCTCATTTTAGACTTCCTGCTGAAAGAAGGTCCAGTAAATAACAGAGAGAAGTGTCCTCGATCTGATGTGCACTCTTTGTCATGGACTGCTTCTCCACCAGCCTCCAAATGCAGATTTGTCATCCTGTCATTGTGCACAGATGCAGATTTTCTATTTATTGAGCAGCTTTCCTCTTTTAGATTTTGACATAGTTGTGATTTTTCATCCTGCTCCTTCACATTCTGACTTTTTCTTTTTTCTGTTTTTTCCTGGTAAACACTTCACTGATGAGCTGGTCGGCTGCCACACCACAGAGTGGGCATAAGCACTGTGACATATTATTACAGTATGCTGATGCTGGAGAAGAATCTGAGTGACATATCCTTCTAAATCTATATTTAAACGCTTGCATGCCACTTACAGATCGAGATATTTATATTTATGCATTTCCATCCAGTTTAATGCATTTTTTTTTAATGCTGATTTACGCACAGTTTAAATCTTCTTTTGTGCACATTCTTCACATCTATGTCAGGTTTTTTCTTTTCTTTTTTCTTTTGTAAGCTGTCAGGTGGCAGCTTCTGCAGCCTCTCTGGAGCCTCCTTTCCCACCCCTACTCCAACTCCAAAATAATCGCGTCCCTGCGTAAAGCCCATCCTTCCCTCAGCAGCTGGACTCTCTCCACTCCCACCTCCCCAGCATCGAGCCGAGCCGACTCCCTCCTCACCAGTCTGAACCAATGAGTTTAGACGGAGGAAAGAGAAAGAGAGAGAGAGAGGGAGAGAAATCAAGCAGTGTGTTATGGGAGCGGATTAAACAAGTGTGTTCAAGAGTGAAGAACAACGACAGGTAGGAAGTGGAGATGTTGTTTTTCTTCTTCTTAAACTTGATTGTGAGCGCTGTTGGTTGGTTTTAAAGGAGGGATAAAGTGCTTGATGCTGTAGATTCTCTTATTGGAAGTGAGTGAGGTCCGTCAGTGACAGATGATGTTGTCAAAGTGTTCGTTTTAAGTGCGATTATTAGAGAGGTGCTTAGGGTAAGTGCTGCTTTCAAGACGACAGACGTGATTTATGGTGACGGATCGTTCGCTAAACGTTCAGGAGCGAGTCTTCATAAAGTTGAATCGGCTCGTACGTGTTGCTTTAGCTGCTTTTTTAACAAGTTTTTGCCTCTTAAGATGTTTGCATTTCCAGCTTTTCTTTAAAGTGAAGTTTGACATGAACGCTGTTGGGTAACATGTGGCTCCACATCTGGAGCGCAGAACCGCGGGGCGCTGTCCCTGGTGCTGAGGCACAAACGTGCTTGTTTATTTGCCTCCTTACAGTGAAAAACACACACACACGAGATGCTGGGCAGAGAAATCCAACCTTCATTCTTTGTTTTAAAAAAGCAGTGCTCAAGGACACTTCAGCAGGGCGGATACTGCCCACACTGGAGCTGGAACTCCATCACTTCTTGGGTTTTTGTGTTATTATCTGGGCTATAAAGACCACTTTGACTAGTTTCCCCATTGTTGATTGAGAGAATGAGAAAGGAAAAATGCTCTTTTAATCCACGATATGTGTTTTCTGTCCTGGAAACAAGATGAAAACAACAGCAAGGCAGCAACACAGACAATGCCTGTGATTTTGCATTCATTTGTTGCAGACAGCATTGTTATCCATCCTTCAAAAAAAAGAGGTAGTACCAGTTTGATTGCCTTAAATGCATCTTTTCAGAAGCAAAAAAAAGCCCTGCCACCTTCATGTCCTGTCTGCTGTGGAGGGGGGGAAGCTCTGACAGCCAGTGATAACAGCTTGGGTTTGGTTTGGTCCTCTGGGACTCAACAAAAATCTCTGTTTTTGTGACATCTGTACCAAGTCAAAAGGGCCCATCTCCTGTGAGAGTGCCACGTCTTTACTGAGATCCAGCCCGACCGACCCAAGTGGATTTTTCCATCCCTCGGAGCT
The DNA here is from genome assembly GCF_000690725.1 of Stegastes partitus. Classification (NCBI taxonomy): domain Eukaryota; kingdom Metazoa; phylum Chordata; class Actinopteri; family Pomacentridae; genus Stegastes; species Stegastes partitus. The sequence continues at coordinate 292,521 of NW_007578276.1, forward strand.
GCACCAACGAGCCTCGCACCGCACTGCTTTCTTTTTTTTTTGTTTGCTGGTTGGCAGCTCTCCTCTTTGCCCTGAGCCAGGATGAATGACGTTCTGGAGGCCACCTCCCCTGCGACCAGCCTCAGCGGTCCGGCCGCCTGCGTCTGCAAAGTAGAGCTGCGTGTGTCCTGCAAGTCTCTGCTGGACCGAGACACGCTGAACAAGTCGGACCCCTGTGTCATACTCATGGTGCAGACCAATGGACAGTGGACAGAGGTGAGGCCCCCCTTCTTCTTCTTCTTCTTCTTCTTCTTCTTCTTCTTCTTCTTCTTCTTCTTCATTCTTCTCACAAATGTACAGTCGAGCCTTTGGGGAGGGGGATAAAAGTGTGCCTGATAGCTCCTCAGCCAGCAGTTCTATATGCAGCCTTTAGAAATCAATCAAACATCTTTTATTCATCTGAATCATTAAGCCCAATATTTCATGTGCCTTGACTCGAACATGAATAAAGCTCAAATTACTCAAACGCGGCACCTCGAGGTGATCCGCGCAACATGTTTTCTTAATGGTTAAATAATTGCACAGAGAGACTCTGAATATAGCTGCTCCCCTTTTTCTTTATTACAACTTCTTGGCAAGGTTCAGATTTTCAGGATTAAACCCTGGCGATGTGTGAAATGCTATAGATTGGGCTTGATGCTCTGTTCTCACTCCAGTTATTCCAAAATCTGTGTAGTCATACAAGATCAACCAGGGAGATAAATCTGTTAATGGTTAGGTGAACTTGCAGCTGTTTGGAAGCGATCCCGGCTTACACAACAGCTGTCTGGCTCGGAATTAGAAAATGGAGTATACGTTCGCAGTCAACATTTGTCTTGTCTCCACAATTCGATAATTTAGCAAACAGATTGCGTTGCCCGCCCTGTAGGACTCACGTTATGTGTATTTCACTTTGCCTACAAACAGCAGCACGATGGGTTGTGTTCCAGCTGCAAATGTGTACTTTCTTGGATTGGTCCCAAGCTGATTTGGAGTGTAGACACCAGGTCTCTCATTTCCCTGTTAATTAAGTCATTTAGTTCACGAGGGAAAGCCAAAACACAGGTCTCTATTAAGTAGAGGATGTGTTAAAGTGTGGCAGAGGACATCTAATTATATCGATTTTTTTTTCCTTCTCCCCCCCCCTCGTCTCCCAACCCTCCATCGAACAAAAAAAAAGCTCCCTTTTCAGAGAAATGGGAGATAATAATTAACTGTAACTCTGCCAGTTTTCTGCCACATGGGAGCCATTTGTTGAAGATGCTCACTGTGCTGTTTGGGCTATACGAATGGAGAACCTTGAGATTGCTATTTTTAGGATGATTAAAAGCACTTTGCTGCTGACGGGGGCTGTGGAGGTTTTTTTCTTCTTTCTTTCTTGGTTTTAATTTGATAGGAGGTTGTTAACGTGAGATGACTGACCCGGGTTCAGCAGCAGCGTCGCGTGATGAACGTATAAGCGCCTATTTTTAGAAACGGTAACTGAAGCAAACTCATATGATACCAAATAACGCAGATTATGACACACGGTGCAATATAACATCTATCTATCCATCAATTCATCCCCAGCCTTGACAGCTCTGACAGTCAGATCCCTCGGCGTTGGGAGGAACCACTCCTCGTACAAATTGTCTACTTACGTCAACGGCTGAGTAAGAAGCAGAGCCCACTCATATCCCCGCCATATCTGTCTCTTTTCTGAGCTCATTGTGGATGGCCCCTGTGACTTGCAAGTGCTAATTGAACTTATTTCATTATCCCCCCATTTCGTCACCTGTTCGCTCCTGAAGACAAATTTAGAAGTGGGGCGAAGATAGTCTCCACCATTTGTCTTCCTTCTGAGTAGACTGGACCCCACGTGCTCCGGTGGTAATGAGTTAATTCCCAGCCTGATCTCTCCGTCGATATCCAACCATAAGCCGCACGGGCTTGTTATGATAAAGCTACGTGGATAATGCTCATCCCACCTGGAGGAAGTGATTTCACAAATTAATCTCCCATGTCAGGGATCCTCTTTATAGTTCTGGCCCCACACCAACAATAAACAGGCGTCACAGACTTCAGCACAAACCTATCCTACGTAGCTCTGATTAGCTTTCATCAACAAACAGACTCATCCCAAATCTGTCCATCCAGATGGCACGATGAGAGGAAGACAAGGCAAGGAAGAGAAACCGGGGTAAATGAGGCTGACGAGGCCAAGTCTTAGCTGGTAGTTTTTTTGTTGTATTGTTTGCCTGTGTATGATAGAAACTCCAGAACAACCACTGCTCCCTGTGTTTTGATTATTATTGTTGAAAACTACTTTGATTAGTTATTTACAGCTGTGACAAAAAGTCTATTTATTTAGACTAAAATGATGATTGATGAATGCTTAACACCAAAAATCCCCAGATGTTTTGGACACGTGGCCTTCTTTAGCACGCAAACTGATAGAAAACCAGTGAAATGCACGAAACAAGCGCTGAGAAATTTGACATTTCAGGCTTTACGGTGCAGTTTGCAGACGGGTTGCAGTGAGCAGATGCTTCCATACAGGTGGGAGGCATCTTGCTGTTTTGTTCCCCTTCAGAGGGAGGGCTCACTGCAAAGTTTTTCTGACTCATCACCCTTTTTTTTTTCCCACAATGAAACAATCCAACCACAATGTGAATGGCTTCTTGTGGAACGGCGACGCCCCCATCCGCTGAATGGGGAGGACAATAATATCGGTCATGTTGTGTAACTTTCACAGTCACCGGTGGTGCCAAACATACTTGGCAACACTCGGCGCTGCTAAAAATGGCCGTTGACTTCGACACATCTGTCCAAAGGCATCTGCAAAAAGAGACGAAGTGAATGAAGTGTTGTAAAATGATGCTTTTGTTCAAGGAGAGCGCCACAGCTCCGCGCAGACCTTGACGTGGTAAAGAAAAGCCGTCATTCACTGCGTTAATATACCGCAGAGTGCAAGAGAAGAACTTATGTAAGATACTACTCCTACGTATCAGCATTCAATTTGGGATGTTATTCATAAAAATTCATAAAAGTCTTCAAGAGATTCAGCAGGCATAAAGTAGCTGCTTGCATAGGAAAAAATGTACTTTTGCCTCCTGATATTCTGGAATAAATTCAATCCTCAAAACACAAAATGGTGCACAATCTTTTGGTGAAATGCTGTTCATCCCAGCCCAGTTGAAAAGGCCCAGATAACCTACGACGAGGAGCTGCCGGTGCACCAACATCTGCTAAGATACATGCTCCATCTTTGTTCTTTCATTTGTAGATTAGCTGCATAATATTTTTCGTGTATGGTGCAGAAATGGCGCCTCTCGTTTGAACCGCTCCGTTGTTTTAGCATAATGGGAAGCCCGGCTCAGGCCTTTATCTGATCGAGACTCTATCTCTACCAAAGCGAGAAATGAGAGACAAGAAAGCGCTGTCACCAATTTCTAAAGTCATCATGACACGAGATCTGGTCCTGCTCCACTGACAGTGAAGAAATGACTTTGGACTCCGGACAAAAGGGTGCTGAAGTGTGTGGCTGCGCTTTGGATGACCACTCAAAGTCCTCTCAGGCGCTCATTTGCTGGCAATAGATCAGCTCCAGATGATGCCCCCTCAATGGGCCTTTTTGTCCCTTTCTTGTGGCACACAGTCTTCGTAGATTAACTCCCAACCGTACACGAAACATCAACAAAAATACAGCATGTCTCCACAAATACTGCAGTCTGGATTGTTATTTATTTTTGGCTGCGTGTGTTTACCTTTTTTGTGTCATTATTTAATGATATAAAGCTCCGTAGACTTAAATATCATGCTCAATGATGATTTGTCCTTGTGACAAATTGGGCAGCATAGAAATGTTCATGGAGCTGTGTCAGAGCTAAATCCTACATCACGAGCAGATGGGGCCTCGGAGAGCTCAGCTTTTCCTTGTCAGGCAGTCAAAGACAAGCGTGGATGTTTCCTTTAACGCTGAGATTAAATGTCAGAGTCCTCCAATCGTCTCTCATATCATCCCCTTGACGGAACATAATAACATTTGCTTCCATATACGTTGGTTTTCCATTTTAAAAAAGAAAAAAAAGCGGGAAGTCGAATATGCTGCAAGTTATATATTCCTGACTTATCCTGTAAAATGCAAGAAAAGAAAGAAAAACCTTGTTTCCCTGCAGTCAGCCGTTGCTTTAATGACACATATAATGATAAGGAATATTGGAACATTTAAATAGATATGATAGAAGCGTGCAGAGTCTCATTCAGTGTGTTCCCTCACAGCTGGACAGGACAGAAGTGATCAAGAGCAACTTGCACCCGGTCTTTGGGAAGGTTTTCTTATTGGATTACTACTTCGAGGAGGTTCAGAAGCTGCGGTTTGAAGTCTACGACATCCACGGCACTCACAGCATCGGCACCCGCGACGACGACTTCCTGGGAGGCGTGGAGTGCACTCTCGGCCAGGTAGGCTTGTCTTTGCCAGCCCATTTTATTGATTTGCAGCGACAGTTGTTTTCCCAAATACCCTGATGTATGGCGGGCTGAGTTTAAGCTCCGTTTGTCTCGTGCAATAAAACCTTCCGCTTAAAACGACTAAATCATGCAGAGTCGTCTTCCTCCGTGTAGTAAATCTACCTGATGCTGTACGCTTGCTACGTGTCTCTGCAGAGTAAACGGTTGACGCCTGATGACTCAGGTCCCTGCACGGTGCTCTTTACCGCTCAAGGTCTCAAGGCCAACGTCATTGCTTATCTTCCTCTTTGCAGATTGTGGCCCAGAAGAAGATGGTGAAGCCTTTGTTGCTGAAGTATGGGAAATATGCCGGAAAATCCACCATCACAGTAGGTTTCTCGCATTGTGCTCATGACCTCACCGCTCTGGCGAATGAAATTGTCTGGACATGGAGAAAGTGGAGGAGCTGAGGGAAATAATGGACGGCAGATCGATGGGGAAAAGCATTAAGATTTCTGCATTCTTTTCTCTCTCCCCTCCAAGTCCCACAGCAGTTCACACTTAGGCGCCATAATGGACCGACATTCTGTTTATGGTGTTCTGTGTCTATCTGAATATTTTTAACCTGATTTAATTGGAGAAAAAAAACGAAAGAAAACAGCTTCTCTTCAGTAGCAGTAAAGTTGACAACACCGCTTATAGAATGGTTTCAGGTTGATGAAAGCAGACATGAACGCTTTCTATACGGCGGTGTCCCTCTTTAGTGTAATAGGACGCTATTCGTGCTAATCATGCAAATGCACCCACGGGGGAGGCAAAAAAAAAAAAAAAAAATCCATAAGAAGTGATGCATGTGTATCATGTGTCGGATGTGGAAGAGAGGAGCTGCTGCTTCATTAACTGCCATCTTACAGTTAACAAGCCAGTGGTGGTTGCATATTAAAAACATGACAAGCTTAATCATGCGGCTCTCCACTCAGGCCTGTAACCGCTCTACCTCGTTTGGAAAAACACAAGAGAGCCTCCACTTCTTCTAATGAATTTATGGCAGACAAGAGGCTGCGGGGCCCGTGGATGTCTGACAGCCCTGTTATCAATAATGCTGGATTTTCTCATGCAGGACAGATGTTCCCGTGTTTGGACCCATCAGCTGCATATTTGGCTCGTGTAAAGTCGCACTCATCCAAATGAGAGCAGGAAACTTTTCCTCATATATTCTCCTCGCTCTCTGCATACAGACATGACTCGGGGTGAAATCTGAACCTGTGTTTGGACAGAGGAAGTTAAAGACAAAGTCATCCTAAATCTTTGTTATTTAATCTTTTTCTGGAGCGAGACGTTATTCAGGAAAGGCGCCAACAGCAAGGCACTACTGAAGGTCTTCGGGATAACAGTAAAGGGGGATTTTCTGACCATTTCATCCACACAAATCTAAATAATTATGTGCAGGCCTTACTTACCTTGTTGTGGCTGCCCACACAGGATGGCATTAAAATCTCTCTTTCTTCATTTTTAATTGCATTTGTAATCGCGTACCTTTTGATTCTGGTTTGCTTGCTTTTTTTTTTTTTTAAATCGTCTTTTTTTTAACTGAAGCTCCTAAATTTTGAAAGCACATATTTGTCCGTGTTCACCCCCACGATGCATTAGCTAATGCACAGAAGCTGGATTAGGTAATGCACCAGGTATCAGGCGTTGGGTAATTATTCAGTAATTCTCTCCATGTGGATCCTTCCTCAGACAAAATTGAGACGAGTTAGTTTTGCCGTGGGCTACAATTTGAGCTCATTAAATATATGCAAATATAACTATTAGCAGTTCCTGTTTCCATAAATGTGTCGCTGCACGACTTCTATACTGAAGAAAACTCAAGTGACGGTTGTGAAGTTGTGAAGTTAGAAAGAGGAGGAGAAGTGTCTCATTCTGAATTTTTTAAAAGAGGATTTCTGAACTTTTGTGATGGAGATGAGGGATAATTGTACCCTCAGAAAGTGGTAGTCATTCTGAGTCTAAATTATCCTTCAGACTTAACGGAGATAGATCTGAAAACGGAGGACAGGTTTTGAGCAGCAGTAATCCAGAAGTACAGCCCGTCTGCGTGTCACAGCCGGTGCTGCTGACCGACATCAGCGGGGAAACAAAAACAACCAACGTTTGGCTGCTTTTCGACCACCAGCGAGCACCTGTCCCCTTCAGCTCAGGGGAGGTGCGCCTCACGGTGAAACCATACAACTAACAAGTAGATGCCGAATCCCTGACCTTGTTGTAAACACGTAACCTTCATCCAAAATCTCAGCGCCTACGAGGAGAGAATTTTAAGAGACTCCTTCTGTCTGTGCCTTTCTTTTTTTTTTTAACAAAGACTTCTACCTGCTCCTGGTGCTTGTCAGGACAAGCTGTCAGATAAAACACACAAGTTTCCTACTTTGCCAGTCATCACTGTCAGGCTTCGTCTGGCCCCGGCCACGCTCGCTCTGCAGCCACAGCTCTGGCGGTTTGATGTAAGGCTCCTGTCAGTTTCCTACAGAGGAGTCGAGAACAAACGTCTGCGAGTGGGCCGGACAGCGCCGAGGGAGCAGCCGAGGGCTTGATTCTTAATAATGACCATCTTGATTATTTTGTCGCAAGTCCGACGAAACAAAACTATTCTGGGAAGAACCTGATACGCACCTTCACTGTTTCCACTGAAACTTTTCCCAACATCCATTAAAAGTTAAGTCCACAAGCTGAGACAATAACCCGTGGCAATGGAGGCATCCAGTTTTTTTTGGCTAATGGGTTGTTCCGCTCTCGTGCTGTGCGTGTGTCGAGCAATCCAGTGCCAAGTAAAAGCCACTTTAAAGATGATCTACGTTAACTGCTCCCCATAATGCGACGGGAAAAGTTGCTTTTTTACAAGAGAAAGGTCGAATCTTGTCTGTTTTAAATGCAAACCTGGTAGACAGGTGTGCAGGAAATAAAAAAAACAAAAAAAGTGTCCCTGCAAAGGAAAGTAAAACACCACGAATATAACGACAAGGATGATCAGTATTAAATTACGATGTTTATATTTAGGAGAATTTCTCACACTGAATGATCATTTGTGTAAATATTTCCAACAGCAAAGGTATTAAACTGTGGATTGCAGTGTAACTTCCAGGTGTAAATCTATCCGTCGTCAGCCATTATGGACTGTATTTATACGGCTTTTAGAAGCTTTTATCTAAAAAGCCTGTTAATTCACCCATTCACGTGCACTAATGGACGGAAGCTGCCACGCCAGGTAGCGGCCGTACCGTCGAACCATTTGGGAATCTAGCTCCAGGGCACTTTTAGACGGGAACACAGTCATTTTTCAAATCACTAATTGCTTTAATTTAGTCAAAATACTGGCGAATAATGTCCACCTTCAGAAGCTCACCGTGGCACCCAAACCACCCGTCACAAGGTTGAATTTGTTAGTTTCAGTCCCAACTTTAGCTTTAGTGAGCTTTGAGGTTATGTTTCTGAGTCGATATTTGTTTATGCAGAACGCCGAAACATTCCTGACAAATCCTATTTCCCTCCAGGTGCACGCCGAGGAAATTTCTGGCAACAACGGATACGTGGAGCTCTCCTTCCGAGCCAAGAAGCTGGATGATAAGGTGAGAGGAGGACGCACGTTTTGTGATGGAAATGCCGACACATTTGTTTTTATTAGACATCTAGAAGCACTAGAAAGGTATGAGAGTAGTAGTAATGTGATGCCACTGATGTCATGGTGTTAGCCTCTGAAAGCTTCCACAGCGCCTCACCAGCCTTTACATCGTGCACGTGAAAGGGATCGCTTTTCAGTTTCATTACAAATCAATAGGAACATTATTTAAGTAGAGAGAGGGAGAAATGTAACGTGCATTAGTCATTGTTAAACATAACAGTCACGTGAAATGTGTGTTATGACTTATTGAATTCCTAGGGTACCACTTTAAGGCTGCATATTACTGACCTTAGCTGCTCCTGGTCTCACACGGCATGTCAAACTTTGCTGAAGGCATATTTCAATCAAAAAGACAGCGGGAGCTTACATCTAGTTACAGCTCTGATGATCTCAAGTCACACCATGTTCCCAGGAACAAGCCTTAGGATTCCAAACCCACAGATTGCCCTTGATTCCCAGCGGTGTTGGGAGAAAAATGTACATCTTTGACAGCCTCTACATTTATTTTTTTTTAAAATTGCAGTTTTAAATTTACAGCTGCTCTGACGGTGAAATTGAACCGGACACCTACCGGAGTAAATAAAACAGAAATGCTTGTTACATCTTCTCCTGCTTGTGATTAGTTCCTTCATATATGCAGCTTGCTGCTGGAAGCGGTGAGTTTCTGCACCGGGGGAAGCCACCCACTTGCTTTGTTTAAAGTGAACTGATTGCCACTGAGGTTTCTGCGCATTCAAATAAATCACTGTTACTTGTGAAGCATTGGCGTGTAATCATGTTCCACAGAGGCTCCGAAGTGTTCATCTTTTTTACTCTGAACAAACACTGCGGCAGCTTATTTGGTACAGCAGCCCCTTGGCATGAAAGCTCGATGCAGAAGATGATAGACAGCGACGGTGTTCGCACGCACGGACAATTTCACCTCCCGTTCGAGAAAACAACCTCCTCCTAATGTTATGCTGTGTGCGTAACTTGGTCAGAATAAAGCAGCAAAGCTCGAGGTCTGGTTGCGAGAAGTTTAGTTTGGTATTATCGGTGAAGTCTGGTTCATTTTCGCACCATCTGTGCAAACAAGTCAACAACAAACATGGGTGTGAGCAGTGTTTGCTATCACTAATGAAGGGTTAGAAATAACATTTCCTCTGCTTCCTCTGTTCTGTCGGAGTGGGATGGCAGGGCAGAGAGTCGCTGGTAAATCAGCAATCATTTGAATGTTTGTTTTTCATTTTTCCCTTTATATTAGAGAGGAAACAAGGGAGCGGACTGAGTAGAGAGTGAGTCATCTTTAAACACAGCATATATTATTATAGACGTTATAACGACTGTACATGTTGTGTTTTATGTTGCTAACATTCAGAAATCAGCTGGTTTTGCACAGAGTTGGCGGTTTTGTGAGCTCAGCAGTGAGGATGGAGCTTCACGCAGTTCCTGGGGTTGGTGTCGAACTAAATTGTCAGTGAATACCTCCAAGCTATCAAACTTATTTAAAACCCTGGTTATAAAGTACGTGTGTTGGCGCTGAGTTTATTTTAAAAGGCACCGTTTGACTTTACTGATTAGCAAACGGCAGACGAACAACAAAACATTAATTTGGAGTCTAATCTCCAGACGTCCAATATGTTTGTTCTCATTTTCAAAGTTGTCGTGACCACCGGCTACCTTCACCGCTGCTGGTCACACAACAAAACAGAAAGTTTGGCCGTAAAGCTCAAACGATATGTCTGTAAGGATGAATGGTGGCTGTCAACAGGTGAGACAAACCCTACGACAGACCTGGGCAGCTGTGGCTCAGGTGGTAGAGCAGGATGTCCTCCATTCGCAAGGTTGGTGGTTTGATCCCCTCCACAGTGTCCTTGGGCAAGACACTGAACCTGAAGTTGCTCCCAATGGCAGGCAGCAGCTAGCATGGCGCCACTGGTGTATGAATAAGTGCAGACCATTTACCTACTCAACATGATAAAGATTCCTTAAAACTACGAGAGCAGATCTGATCAGCGATTGGGTGTTTTGTCAAGTTGCAAAGATTTATTATTTTTTTAAACAATGCAAATTAGCTGTGACAGACCATTTGCATCCAGCAATTCACCTGCCAAAGATAACAGAAGACGAGCTGTTTCTAATTAGCTGCGTTTCAGCCTTATCACCTCGACCTGCTGTAAATACCGAAAGGTCACCATATAGATGTCGGTAAACACGACGATTAATTATGCGATGCCACAGATTGCTGGTACTGATTGGCATTAATGTTATTGTTAGCCCCGGATTGAATTTTGACATGTGTGTCTCGTCAGTCAATGCCGCCGATGCCACTGGCTAGCGGTTGCCATGGCAACAAAGAGAGGATGCTACAGCTCTTTTTTTTTTTTCTCTCTCTCTCTTTTTTTTTTTTCCCCCCTCCCTCCCTCCCGTCCCTGAGGAGATGTATCTGGCTAATGTGGCGGGAAATGCATCCTTAACTGTCTCATTCGGTGTACACAGAACCTCCCTCCCCCTCTCACCCACCCACCCAACCACCGCAGACACACACACAGTGATTATTTGTTTTTCTCCCTGAAGAATCAATTGACCTAAATAATCAGTGTTGCCGCTGCTCTCAGACGCCCGTACTTGAGGCTCAGGGGAAGATTTAAGGCCACCGCAAATAACCGTAAAGAATGCTGCACGTTTTCAGTTAGGAAAGGTGTTTTCTTTTAACACTGACGATGTAGATGGACACGAGTTGATTTGAATGCAGGATGTTAGCAGCAACCCCAACGCCGGAGCTGGTTTGTCGCATTTTGTGGATGAAAAGTCACGAAATAAACTTCAAATTTACCGTTCGTGGACTTCAAATATTGGTTGAAGGAACCAATAAAGATATTTCCAAAGTGCATAAAAGCCTATATGAGAGGAAATATCAAGTCAATAACGCTATTTACTCAGGAAAAAGGTCAGTGGTCGAGTAGGGGAAAGAAAAAAATGCAATAACTAGGGAATGGCATGAGTTTACAAGCTTGTAAAATATTCCCAATTCTGAACTGATAAGTCCCAAAATATCACCATGCTGTGCTGCAGATTTTGTGCCTGTGCCTCCCTGACCTTTAATCACAGAGATAATTACTTCTCCTTCTGCAATCAGCAGTAATAAATCAGTGTCAACAGCCATTTGTGCAAATTTCAGATTCCTCTCGTAGCCAGCGAGTCATCTGGTCGAGCCCCAGTCACACGCTGAAATAACCTAAACGCCGGAGTTCATCGTAGCCTCATGTTAAATATTGACAAACACAATCTCTTTAGCTTTAATCAGCCTAATGAAATAAGAACCCACAGTGGCGAGGGTTATGCTGCATGTTCATTAGTTTCTGGTTAAATTGGTCTCAGTAAGAGTTCCTGAATAAACACAGCGATAAAAGAAAACGAGAAACATTTTACATAATGCTACCACAACAAATATTTTATTCATTAGGCTTCTGATCCTTCCTATACACCATTTTTTTTTCCAGGGACCTCTCCCATTAAAAGACAGTAAACTACTCTCCATTTTTTTTTTGCAGGATCTCTTCAGCAAGTCAGACCCCTTCATGGAAATCTATCGAATCAACGACGACGAAACCGAACAGCTTGTGCACAGAACCGAGGTAAGCTCGCCGCAGTTCCCTCTCGACTTCCATCGCCACCTGTTAATGCGTTTTTTAAGCTTCCTATGTAACGTGTTCCTGCTCTGATAGGTGATTAAAAACAACCTGAATCCAGTGTGGGAGCCCTTCAAAGTGTCCCTCATATCCCTGTGCAGCTGTGACGAAGACCGGAAGCTCAAGGTAAGAGAACCTTGAAGAACCGTGGGTGAAGAACTACAGGTGTCAGTGAGTCAGAAACTGCACGACCACTTTGATTCAGCTGCTGTCAGAAAACTGGGCAGAGCAAAGAAGAAGTCCCACTGTGATTTATATATGGACTTATGATAAAAAGATGTTCAGCTGCTATCGAAGGAAATACAGTAAATATGCTGTCGAATGTAGTAAACAGCGTTCTCTGTGTGTGCCACAGTGCCTCGTGTGGGATCATGACTCCAGGGGGAAGCACGACTTCATCGGCGAGTTCTATGCCACGTTCAGGGAAATGCAGAAAATTTCCAGTGGAAATAAGGTCAGTGAATGGAAAGGCGGAGCAGAGCGGAGGAGATACAGCCGTGCAACCGTTTCATCCGTCTCCAATATGCCTCGCTTTCTGCTCCGCCGAAATCCATCGCAGCCCAAACAAATGTCACGCCTGCTTTCACATCATCTGAACGCCATAAGTTGTTGCTTCAGTGCTTTGTCTCTGACTCGCTTTGTGTTTCAGGTGTCGTGGGACTGCGTGAACCCCAAGTACAAGCAGAAGAAGAGAAACTATAAGAATTCAGGAGTTGTCATCCTCACTGACCTTAAGGTAGGAATCGGCTGCAGAAACATGTCATGTCTGTTGGAGCAGGCCTCACTGAAGGGAGTGTTTAACTCAGTATTAGCTGCTTGTTTACTCTGTTCATGTCTTGGTAGCCGTCCGTCTAAATGAGAAAAATTTCAGTTTTTAGTTTCCGCTGCTTTGACGAGATGCATCGCCGTCTTCATCTTTACCCTTTACAGTCAACACATTTGTTGAGTTAATTCTGTTTTAATGACCCGATGCTTCTGACAACACAGCTGAGCGCTTGCCCTCCCACCCAAACATCACTTCTGAGGTTTCGCCTGACAGAAATCTTTTTTTTTTTTCTCTCTCTCTCTCTTTCTTCCTTTGCAGCTCCACAGAGTGTACTCCTTCTTAGATTACATCATGGGAGGATGCCAAATTCACTTTACGGTAAATTTAACAGTCCGTGTTTAGCGACGCTTCGTTGTCATCGTGACTGCTGCGGCTTTAGTTGAGCGAAATGATCCACAAAGCGCAATCAACACGTAGATCACACCGATGGTAGATGAGCCGTTTGGTGTTTTTGTCTTTGTGTACAGTCCGTTCTGTTTTTTGTAGGCAGCTTCATGGAATAAATTTTAACTTTCTCAACTCGTGCCCTTTGGTCTGCCCTCTGTAATTCTTGCTCTTGATCTTTAGCTGGATGACTGGAGCTATGAATACTAATTGTGAGGACCGCTGTGGATGCAGCTCCTCCTTGCTTAAAAAGCCTGGATCTACAGTGTACGGGAGCTGCTTTAGTCTACGTGGGTGTAAAAAATAAAACAGCAAGTTCTTACCTCCGATCAGCACTTTATTCTGCCATTAGTCATATTTCAGGCTCCCTTTCTCATGAGCGCTTGTAATATCATAAGCAAACAAGAAAAAGTCTTTGCAAAGTGGCAAAAGCAGAACGGATTCTATCATATTATTCATGTTGTGCACTTTGGAATGTCTTCCTACCAGGTTGCCATTGACTTCACAGCCTCCAACGGAGACCCCAGGAACAGCTGCTCATTGCACTACATCAACCCATACCAGCCCAACGAGTACTTGAAGGCTCTGATAGCAGTCGGCGAGATCTGTCAAGACTACGACAGGTTTGTCAATCTTCTGGTTCCTCAGAAAAAAAAAAGGCTCTTTGGTGCCTACAGGGGCTGTCGGTGTCATAAAGCTGCAGAGTGCTTCTTGCGTGCCATCGCAGCAGAATCTCTCCGGCTGAAATGAGCTGCTCCGTGTGAAGCAGCGAAAAAGACTGTAATGGAAATGATGGCGAAACCGAATGGAAGCGAATCCTGCAGCTTTTTGTACTTCTGCTCGCCATCAAGCTGATGGAAGTGAACTGTTGACCAGCAGCTTTTTGCACCGAAATGTATTTTGCATTTTAATTTTTTTTCCTCACAGTTGAGCTTCACATTGTTTAAAAAAAAAAAGAAAAGCGGCTGTAACTCGCAGCTTAAATACAGTTCATAATCGTTATCGTGTTGGTAAGTCGGTGTTTATCTTGTTCAGTAATGGGTGAGAAAACTGTTTGTACCTGGGAAAAATAGAGCAAACAAATTTGGCTTCTACTGGCATTATTAATGCATGAGACTAATCTGGGGCTAAAGATGGTGCCTGGAAGAAGCAGTCAAGGACACTGACACAATATCCTGGATTCGCTCCTTTATGGTCCATTTTGATTAGCCATCTTTTTAGTATTAATTTCCATCCGTCTGTCTGTCAGTCAGATTGACGACACTGTGACCTTTATGCTCTGTCAGCCACAGGCATTTAAATCTTGCGCAGACATCGGTTGCTGACAGCTTTTTTGGCAGCGATTTCTAAGCAAATTGGCAATTTATTTCCAACTCATTCTAGCGTAGTAGATTGGAAAATAAACACTCTAACGAACGCCACGTCTCTCACATATTGATTTTCATTTTAGCAAATAAATGCCTCTATACGTCTCCGTCCTTTCATGTTGCTTGGTGGCGCTACGTTGTTATGATCATATTATCAGAATACTTTAATTTCTTACCTGCACAAGCTCCAACACCTACAAATCAGATAAACATTTCAAACTGGTGCGATTTGCCTGTTGAGTCACTGGATATTTAAGCAAGCCTTGGAAAGATTTCAAAGACAAACAGGAGCACTTCTGGTGTCCCCTAGAACTTGAACAAAAAAGTTTAAAGATGAAAGATGTGATCTCACTCATGGGTGTTGGCAGAAAGTAGTAAAAAAAAAAAGTACCTGATAAGGGATTTCTATGTCATGCCAGAGATAATGGGATTTGTTTTCCTTTTAAAGCAACTTCAAATGAATTTGGTGGAAACTGAGGAATTTAGCCAACAGATTAAGGATCCAGTCATCTGTTTTTGGTGGGACTCCAGCCCAAAGTATGCGGTTCGTAGTAGCGCAGCTCGGCTCGTACGTCATAGTTGCTTGACTCACAGCGGTGGCTGCGAGTGCTTTCTCCTGTGGATAACTCAATGATACAGTTTCCTCTCAGCATCTGTTGCAGAGACTGGTCCTCCTTCTTAGCTCGCATGGGCTCATTACCCTGAACTACAGACGAACGCATGCAGCGATAGGGGCTGACACCGGGGTAGCAGGCACTTCAGGAAGGAGTGGGAGGCATTATGGCTGGAGAAACAACCGCGTGGTGCAGAATCAGATGTAAAGACAGAGGAGGTGCAGCGTCGAGCCTGTGATATTTCCATGTGAGAAAAATCTCTGTTTCTGTAAATGTTGCTCATACAGTTTGGCTTCAGTCACTTTTTTCTTTTTCTTTCTAAATTCTAGTTTAGAACAAATATCAAACAATGTACAAATGTGTGGAGTTGCTAATTAATGGATCTGTTTTGGAGAAAGACCCTCTCGGCTGTCAAAAACTAAGCCAGATGAGGATTAATACTCTTACTCCTGATTTATGCAGATCCTCCTATTGAATATCAGGGGAGAGCACTGTCTGGCTAATTATAGAATCCAAGAGATGGCACTGGAGACATTGAAAAGTAGCCCGAAAAAACTGGGAGCGCATCCTCGCAGCTTTATTATTTTTTACATAGATACACAACGGTATCATACATGGAAACACGCCTCTGGGCAAGCAGTGACTACAAGTGTAGGCAGCCCTTCCCTCTCAAGTTGGAATTGTTATTGAGGTGTGAAAAACGTGGGCAAGCAAACCTTTTAGCCTTTAGTGAACATAGGTGATGTGGGATTTTCGAGTCCTTGCAGAGGAGTGCATTATGGAGCTGGAGTGACGAGCTTTTGTCTGTGTGGGTAGAGGCTCGTTTACCTTGCTGAGAGGGCTATTACACCGGGCACATCTCCCCGCGGCTCCTCACGTGTGCCGACAAAGTGAGAAAACAAGGACCAGCATTCACACGATGAGACCGACTTGTCAGTAGTCTGGGCTGGCGCTCCGTCATGTCTCATACATCTACTGAGCTTGATGATCTCCGAAGACATTTATGAACCGCGCAATAGAAATCTATCTGTTACAGCTCAGAGGGGAAATTTATTGGTCGAGACTATGGGTTGCGGTAATGAGTTCTCTATATCTGAGTTGTTAACAATAACAGGAATACAATACGTGTCAGAGTAAAATTGGTTAGGCTTGAGTAACTCCAACCCCATTAAAATATTTTCATTAAAGATCTTTCTCAACTCTTTCTCAAAGCCTGCGAAACCAAATACAATACCCCAAACATAATTAGCTTTTTCCTATTATTTTGCATCGATGCAACATGCCTTGGCGTGTTTGAAAGGTCACGACAGTGGGAGTAGGGCCCGCATTCAGCGGATTGACGAAAAATGGATAAAAACTTTGAAAACATGTAAATGTTGAAGGTGAGTTGGGAGCTCCTTTTGTGCCGTTTGTATCTGCTGCAGGAAACTATTGAACGAGAAATCTATTAATTTCAGGGGAACATTACTACTAGAGTGTTTTTATATCTGGACGCGGTACGGCGCATTAGCCGGAGCATTTGGAGAGGTTGCACAAAGGAGAACAAAAACTGCACTCATATGTTTATCCCCCCCCCCCTCTGTCTTGGAACACAGAATAATAGTGGCATCCAAATATGCATTCAAAATGCTCCATGAACCATATTCAGTGACGTCTTTCTGACTGAATTCCCCGAAACTGAAGGATGTTGCCGTCAGGGTTTGCAACCACTTTAAATGTTGTACTGCGAGGTTGTGGGTAAAGACGTGCATTATCCTTTATCTGCTCCAAGGTCCTTGAGGAGGAGCAGTAATAATATTAATAACAAAATTAGCCTGTCTGGTTTCTGTAATATAAAACAAGAGCAGGTATAAAAAATAAAATAAATAAATAAATAAAGATTGCCAAACTAAAGCTGCATCTGTGGAGAGTCATCAGAGTTACTGAAAGTGTAAAAACCATCCCTCTGCCAGTGTTTATGTAAGTCCACACCCATCCAAGTTAATCACACACTTCTGATAGCTCCGAAAACGCTGCCCCCAAAAGCCAAATTAGCCATTATGACTGGACAAACAGCTCTGCAATCAACACTTGTCAACTCACCAAATAGCTCGACGCTCCCTGACACTGTACATTTCTGCTGTGTACCCTCTGAGGCAGCCACACCGTGTCCACAGCAAATTAATTAAAGACATCATCTCGAATGCTTCGTGCCCCTAAACCAAGATTCTTTTGAACTGGCGATGTTATTTGCGATTGCACTGCGCTGGAGAATTTGGGGCGTTTTTTTTTTGTCAAAGGCATGAAAATACAGTAAATGTTCTGATTACAGAAGCAGCCATTAGAGAAAAAAAGGCTGTCTGTGGGCAAACAATCACTGATGTGACTGAAAACAAGTTGTGACAGCTCTGCAGCATATTGTAATGTATTACAGTAAAAGCGGGGAATGGACGGTGTTGTCTGTTTGTACCTACAGTGTGCCCTTTAATGGTGTCTGGTTATTAAAGGGGTCCTTCCATCATATGAAGCTTGCAGGAGAAGGGTTAAAAACAAGTGATCAAACATTACACTCTTTATTTTCCACAACCCTTTGCTTTTATTTTGCATAGTATAAAAGCGTCTGTCTTTCAAAAAAGGAAGTATAACAACACAGAGTGAGCTGGTAAGGATATGTGTCATTGAGCCATTAAGTGGGCAGCTTTTGATCACTGCAGTAGTCCCTTTATGTACTGCAGGCATCAACAGCAGAGCAGGCGTAGAGCACACCGTTAGGTCTTACACAGTTCATTTGAATACTTTTACTACACGCATCTGACAGCGGTGCATATTTAGAAAAACAATCGGCACCTTCTTATAAGAGGGAAATGATTGCACGAACTGCTGCGTTTCGACAGACACGACGTTTTACAAAGTGTTTCGCACTCCGCTGTGGCACTTTTAGCAGAAAGTAGCGCGCACGCCACTTGCACTCCAGTTTTAGCTCCATGTTTGAGGGCACTTCATAAGGGATGCATTTCACGCTCAGAATCGTCCGAGGTATAATGCACCGTCTGGCAAACAGGGAGTGGTTTCAGTCGCCTTGTTATTTTTTTACAAATCTGTGCACCCTGGCCTTTGACTGGGAGCAACACAATCCAGCCGAGCAGAGCCTCTTACAGCCACATCTACCCATATGAACGGCACAATGAAAAACGGAGAGATTAAAGAGTGCGTGGAGGCTCTTTGAACAGGTGCAAAGCTGGCTGCAGGAACTGTGGGACAGATTTCAAACTGTAATTCAAGCTTTTAACACGTTACCGAATGCAAACAAGCAGGGTGTATGCCCTCGGAAACGCGAGCAGATGGATGAGCCGTCAATGTTTTTCAGATCGCTGTCAAAAAATGCAACCCAAATGAAACAGCAGTTACTCGAGTTTACGGCTGATTAATTTGCTTATCGTTTCAGTGACAAGCGGTTTTCAGCCTTGGGGTTTGGTGCCAGAATCCCTCCGAATTACGAGGTGAGTGTTTTTATTCTTCAGCCTCAATCTCACTTCTCACTATTCTGTTCAAGACGCTGACCTTCCCTTCACACGACCAGCATAATGCACACTGTATATTCATGTGCTTATCAAAGCCTGGTGTTTCCCACTACCCTGGGACTGTTCGTTAAGCAAGCTGATTTCCGTGACCTATTTTATGACACAATTTGTCATTCTGTCAAAATTTCACATTTAAAACTAATTACGGAGTGTATTTTTATTCATAAGCCCGTTGTCTCAAAATATCAGCTTGTCTTGAGAAAATATCATGTTCCAAGGAAATAAAGGCCCCCGAGTGTTGATGCTCAATTTACATAAGAATTCACAAGTGTGAGAGCGTTTGTTTAAGCAAATTGGACTCTGAGAACCAGAAGCCTTCAGTGATTGTGAATGGAGCCCCGGGGAGACGTCTGACGTGTGAAGAGTGACACAAACACTGTCAGATAATCTATAAATCCAAGAATGGCCCGTGTTTAAAATAAGATCCAAGTGTGCGATATGTGAACTCTAATAATTATCATTTTAATCATGCAAAAAAAAAAACTGTGGCTCAGTAAATACAAACGATTAGATTCTGAATTTGCCGTGACAGTGATTGCATTGCAGGAGTCAAGTTTATTTTATTGTGTAGCGCCGCTGCTTTGTGGTCGGTGGTGCAGGTGAATGTTAATGAAGTCATTAGACTAGTCATGAGGTACATTTTTCCACTAGATGCACAACTCTGATGGACCCGGGCTCTCCTGGCTCTTGCATCAGAATTTTGTGCCATGCATACTAAGTGTGAACAGAAACGAAGAATAAATACAGACTGACGATGTTTATCTTCTGGTCAAGGATGTAACTGATGGTTTTGCATTTCATTTAAATTAATATGGGCTGCAAGGTGCTCGGTGGTTAGCACTGTTGCTTCACAGCTAGAAGGTCGCTGGTTCGCGTCCCGATGAGGACACCCGGGATCTTCCTGTTTGCATGTTCTCCCCGTGCAGCGTGGGTTCTCTCCGGGTTCTCCGGCTTCCTCCAAAAACATGCTGAGGTTAATTGGTGATTGTAAATTGTCCGTAGGTGTGAATGTGAGTGTGCTTGGTTGTCTGTCTCTAAGTGTAGCCCTGTGATAGACTGGTGACCTGTCCAGGTGAACCTGCCTTCACCCTGATTCAGCTGGGATAGACTCCAGTAACCATAGTGAGGATTAAGCCATGTATAGATGTTGGATGAAATGAATATGATCTTGTGTTTTAATTCAAAGCTCGTCTCTTTAGCCTTGGATATCCATGACTAAATATGCACGAATCAAAGCTAAAATCTAGAAAATATCATCCATGTGTGTCAGATATAAGTTAAACTGGTTGTTTTCACGTCTAGCTCTCTTGGTTTGGTTAAAACTGACTCTGTTGTGTACGTTTTGTTTGTTGCAGCCTCTTCAAGTGGTCTTGAGCTGATTGTTTGACCTTTGTGCCTTGTTGGCTCAAAAGCAGCACATATGTGATTCTAGCATGATCTTAACCGTTACTGGACCGTCCAGGAAGTGATTTATACAAATCATTTGGTGACCATGGTAACAAGTATGCCCCAGGTGGACGCGGTGCTCGCGCTGATAAAACGGACCGGCAAAAAAAAACCAGTCAGTCTGTGCTCGTGTCCCCCCTCCGTGTACTTTGGCACGCTGACTAGATTAGGCTGTGATGTTGAATGAACGACTGTCATGCAGCAGCAGCAGCAGGAAAAGCACAGGTGAAGCTAAGAACATTATCAATGGCTGCAGATGCTCCGTTCCTTTAAGCGTCTCTGTAAGTCATGACAACGTGCACGACACCATCCGTACAACTAGATCATCTGAATGGAAGACAGCCATTGTGGTTGTAATTGGTTACGCTGATTTGTTTCCTGCCATGTCAAGGAGGTCTGCTGTAAAACACACCTGTCAAAAGAATTACAAAACCAGACCGCTTGTTTTTGTTGTTGTTGTTGTTGTTGCTGTGGCTCAATGCAACACATTTATCCACATACATAATTTCTATTGTGGCTTCTCATATCTACATATAAATTGACTGGATTCAGGCTGTTAATAACATTAAAGAAAAATATGATGATAAAAAAAAAGAAATAGCCAGCTGGAGAGGAGTCAGTTGTCACTGATCTGGCTGACAGTTGGTGCTCGTGGAAAAAAACAGTTTCTTGTGACAGCAGGAATCAAGAAGGGGATTTTATTATTGCCAATTAAACAGCTTTGAGATAAACAAAATCTATCTGATGTTTGGATGGCAAGAATGTACCGGATGAAAGAAGAGGGGCTGCAATCCCTTTTCAGAAACCAGATACTGAGCATATAGTACATTTTATATCCTCATTATTCCATAGTGTGAGGAATTCTGGGTATTAATACGAGCAGATAAACTGGGATGGAGCGTTCACAAACCAATGTGTCACACAGTCAAGTGTCCATGTACGATATGCGCCGCTGACGATTATAATGTGGCCTTTCATTATACATGTCAGTCGATGCTTGAAGAATAATATCTTTAAATACAGCAAACATGTCAGTTTGCTGCGATTTCCTGATTTTCACTCAACATTAGCAAAAATTGTCCCTGCCTTCATTTACATATGAAGCTAATTATCATGCAGAATCAATGTGCAAGTTAAGTCACTACCGATATTTATTTTATGAGTAGAAAAAATGCAGCTCGGCTTTAAAATTTAGTTGAATTTATTGGCTCAATTAGCAGGGGTCATGTACAACACAGCTGCTGGGACAGAGTTAGCCATTTACATCTGCAGTTCATGGGAAGAATGATGTTAAAAACAATACCATACAGGTGTGGTCACTTTAAATACACCCAAATTAACCACTGATTTTGCTTTTATGTTACATTGTCACATTGAGAATTGGGCTGCAAGGTGGCGCAGATGGTAGCACTGTTGCCTCGCAGCAAGAAGGTCGCCGGTTCGCTTTCTGCGTGGAGTCTCCATGTTCTCCCTGGGCAGCGTGGGTTCTCTCCAGGTTCTCCGGCTTCCTCCCACAAAGTCCAAAAACATGTTGAGGTTAATTGGTGATTCTAAATTGTCCGTAGGTGTGAATGTGAGTGTGCTTGGTTGTCTGTCTCTAAGTGTAGCCCTGTGATAGACTGGTTACCTGTCCAGGTGAACCTGCCTTCACCCTGAGTCAGCTGGGATAGACTCCAGCCTCCCTGCGACCCTAGTGAGGGTTAAGTGGTGTATAGATAATGGATGGGTGGACACTGAAAATTACTGTCCCCTCCTGGTAGCAACAGAGTCTCATTTAAATTCAGTTTGAAATTTTGTTTTCCAGTTTTAGTCGCAACTACTTTTATGACACACACACAAAAAAATCAAAATTGTACTTAGCAATGCCAAAAAACAAAAACAAAACCTCATTTACTTCACAGATTCAAAAAATGGCAGCTATTTCTGAAACAACATGGAAAGATTAGAAAAAAGGATGCATGATCATGAAGCCTTCTCATGGGGAAGGCTTAGCTTTTTTTTCACCAAACACCAAATTATCAGTGTTTCATAATTTCCTCTGTCTCCGTTCACAGGTGTCCCATGACTTTGCCATTAATTTCAACCCAGAGGATGATGAATGTGAAGGTAAAGAAAAGCTTTGTGCAGTTTTCCGGTGAAGTGCATCTCTATGCTGATGACACCAGAATTTACATATGTAATCTGCTAAAAAACACAACACCGCTCGACAGGTCTTCATCTATTCATGTGATTACAAATGGTTATACAACACTTATAACATCCAGCTCTAATGCAGAAACCAACTCCTCTGATGTGTGCATCTTTCTCTCTCTTTTTTTTTATTTGCTCCATAGCTGGTCTTTGTAGCCTTTAAGTTTAATGGTATTTTTAGATTTCATAGTTCACTGGTTGTTAAAACACAAACTGAAACAAACTGAAAACTTCCCTAAATTGTGTGAAAAACAAAATATTTTCCGGCCACATATACTGTAATTATTCGCCACACTGCAGTGAATGAGTCATCCGAATGCACCTCGAAGTTCACAGTCACTTGTTTACTGACAAGTGTAGAGAACTGTATTGATGTTTCCTTCGTTTTTGCTCTGTGCTCGCTTTGATTAGGTATCCAAGGAGTGGTTGAGGCATACCAGAACTGCCTTCCTAAGATCCAGTTGTATGGCCCAACCAATGTCTCTCCGATCATTAACAGGATAGCCAAGCTGGCAGCAGGCGATGGCAACATTAAAGATGCTTCTGTGAGTGCCCCTTTTAGAGATATATGGATGTAATACTGGCTTTGTTGTTGTGCTTCCCACTGAGTTCCCCGAGTGAGTCGCCTCTAGTTCCCCTCAGTGTTTGTAGTAATAGTGCCCCACGGCGCGAAAGAAGAAGAGAAGCCCATTTCAGAATTAATTAGCATTCTTTACATTATGGATTTAAGTTGTGCAGGGTCGTATTGATGCCACCGCTTATGGACATATTTCCATTTCATTGATTTAATAATCCAATGAACTCTTGCTAAAATGTGGCTAATGGAATTACTGAGTTTCTTATCTTTCCTAATGTCACTTTGGAAGTAAAAACACAAGACTTTTATCGGTGTACTATCTCAAATTACCCAAAGGCTGCGTGGACATTGTGTTCTTAACTATCACACTACTGTAATTGCATCGACCTTCGTAATAATTTCAGTCTGTCTTTTTGATCAGTAACACATAAACACAGTCAGGGTCCTGACAAACAAAACGCTGGAGCGATCCAAAGTGTTTGCAGTGTTTTGTGCCAAGTCGCTGTTCTGTGCTGCTCACATGCACTTAATGTTAATTTTACTCGTATACACATGGACACACATGAGATTTCTGCTGCTGCTGCTGCGGTTTGTAGTTGCTCTAGTTTTCCCTTATTTCTTGGACCAAAAAAGCCAAATCTTTACTGCTCAACGGAGGCTGTAAAATTACCCTAAACAGCCTGCAAATGCCTCCTTCAAACGGCAGCACACACAGAGAGGTGTCCTTGCATTTCACCACATGTCGGGCGAATGTTAACAAGAATTAATTCACGGTGAAAGCTCTTATCTCGTCGCAGCGATACCACATCCTGCTCATCCTCACTGACGGCGTGGTGACCGACATGGCAGACACACGTGAAGCCATTGTACGAGGCTCCTATCAACCCCTCTCCATTATCATCGTCGGTGTGGGCAATGCAGACTTCACAGACATGCAGATTCTGGATGGAGATGACGGAGTCCTGCGCTCACCAAAGGGCGAGCCAGTCCTCAGGGACATTGTGCAATTTGTGCCCTTCAGAGACTTCAAAACGGTCAGTTTTTTTTTTTTTTCTTCTCCATCTGTCAGTCTTCACTTGTTGTCATTCGGCTTTCCTTTCAGCCCCTCTATGTCTGACTGCTGAGCCACGGCCGCTCATGAGCACTGCATCTTTTTTATATAACCCAAGCCCTTGTTATTTAAAAGAGTTAGCAGGCAGCTTTTGCTGGTTTTGCCAGTGCTACAGATGGGCACCATGGACTGGAGGAGGTCCAGGAATTTACTCACACAAGACTGGATTCTTAATGTTGCTACATGCAGTCGGCAACATGTCAGCTGTGCAATAACGCAGGCTGTTATGGAATATGCGCCTCGTGTACCGAAAGATTTACATATTCCTGTTTTTTGAAAAGCATTTAGAATACAGAACAATTAGTAGAGAGACCTGAAAAATACAAATACAGTCGTGACTCGATAATTCGACCCTTAACAATCCTAAACCTGCTACCCAACAGGTTTTTAGGAAAAACGAACGAAACACATTAAAAACAGCCTTAACATAGCGACAGCCTTGGATTGTGACTCCGACATGACATTTAATGTCACCAATCAGGATGACGGCGTATTATCTGACTGAACAATCCCACAGATTGGCTACGTTCACACTGCAGGACTTGATGCTCAATGAGGATTTCTTTGTGACTTCCTTCACGTTTCCAGTTCAATGCGACTTGTATGTGATCTGCTGTGTGAACTTCATACGACCCAAAAGTGTCCCGCATGCGCAGAAGAGGACACGACGACGTCACACGCAGCGAGCGTGCTCAGTGTTTACAGAAGTAAACATGGATGGTAACGGTGGAGCGTATCTGCCACTCCCCCGCCGCCACCGATGGAGGAAACAGAAGTGTGAGCGCTAACTAAACTAGCATCAGCAGCCAAGTACTGCCTGTGTGTTCCGGCCACTTCCACCTCATCGGAAGTGTCCCCCGACCACGCAGAATATTTGGATATTCATCATTAATTGGGCCTGAATATCCAGAGAGCAGAAAGTGCTATTGGGACCAGCCCTACTAATTATTATAACAACTATGAACAATAATTAACAACTAATGAGCCTTCCAGCATCAAGCCCTCCTTGTATCTGGACCTCCGTCTTGACAATCTGACAGCCTTGCTATCCGACATAGAAGAAGGTTTTAGTGTCGGATTATCGAGTCACGACTGTATCTGTAAACAGAAAAACATGGACCCAATAACCTAACAAATGAAAACAACGTCTATCACAGTTACCAAACCAGCTGAACGCTTCTGGACTGATGTGACAACACACATCAGAATTGTTATCGAAACACAACAGAGAATCTGGGAGAGGGTTGTTAAAGAGTTACAGAGACTTGCAGAATCAATGTGTAAAGGATTGATGTTTTGGCAGCTTGTTGTGGCCCAACATCTTTCTGACTCACTGATGTTTAACTTGTCACCCATCTGTAATGTTAACTGATTATCAGCTGATACAAATCAATCAATCAGTATTTAAGAATAGGATTAGAAAGCATCAAGATGTGTTTAGACACCTTTATTTGCAGGCCTGCATGTATATCAAGTTTAACGCAACCTAAAGTGATTTTCAAATGATGCATTCTAATTTTCAAGTGCAGATTTGAACCCTGTGCATATTAACGTGATAAAAAGACAAAACAAATTAACTGAAATGCAAAACACATTTATGCATCCCTTGGGATCAGACCAAAGAGTCTCTTTCCAGAGTAACACATAAAGCAGATACTCTCTAATACGATGCCTGACATTGACATACCTTTTTTAATTTGTCTGAAACAAAGAAAGTAGTACTAACAGTGCCCTTAGTCCCCGGAAAATGTTCTGTATCTGGGATTAAAACGATATTTAACTGCTGTTTTGACAACTCCAGCTGTTCTGTCTCTTTTACAGGCTTCACCCGCGGCCCTGGCTAAATGCGTTCTGGCAGAGGTGCCCAAGCAAGTAGTAGAGTACTACAGCCATAAGGCCATCTGCCCTATGGTTCCTGTGAGGGACTTAATGACCCCCATCATGAGCCCGGTTGCCACCACCCCAACAGAATAACTGCCCACCCTGTTCCTGTGACCAAGCGTTGACCGCAGCAGCAGTCTGGCGAACTGAGAGGGAACGAGGACGCATGCCTCACTACTTTGGACAAGAACTGAAGAGAAAATCCTTCTAAATGTGGTGTTACTCATTTCTTTTGTTTTTCACTATGAGCAAAGTGTTTACACATGGACGATACTGCAGACATTGTGGGTTATATGTCAGTGCTCAGTGTGGATCGAGCACTTTTCCCTGGCTGTGCAAATTGACTATCCAGCTGTTTCAGCATCGTGACTTCTGGAGGATTATGTCATTTTTTTCCCCCTCCCTAATTTTGATGCATGCAGGCTACTCCCTGGGTCCTGATCCACTGATCAGATGCAGGTGTATTATTCCTTATTACCCAGAAAATCCAGCACCTCAGCTCGCTCGAATGAGTCGCTTTTTTCTTTATGTCGGATGTGCAGATGGATGTACAGCATCAAATTTGGATTGTTTGACTTCACAATATTTGACCAACATTAAAAAACATTTAAGCAAATGAAATACAGAAGATGCTGTATTTATAATTCTGTAAATTGAACTTCCCTGTGTCTGTGTTTGAAATATGAACAATATTTTCCCGATATTGTAAATCCAAATCAACCTACCATTCGCTGACAGTGGGACAAGCTTCGTTTTCCCTGTAAAGTTGTATTTATCTGTTGCTAAAATCTTTGGTCCAGAGTGCACCAGATGCTGTCAGCCCTTATTGGATCTGCAAGAACTGTGAATGACACCACCCCTCCCACAGCAAATACAGGAACAATGACAGCCGCATGTGATTGTGTGAAGTTACAGGTTGCCAAATCCATATTTTCTCTCTAAATTAATTTCCTGGCAGCAGCAGCAGCAGCAGCACTGGAAACGCCCTCGTTCAGCTTTCACGTGTCATAACCTCGGCTCCCCCTTGAATATCTGTACAGCATAAAGTGACAAAGTAACTCGAGCAGTCTGCGATATTTGATATAAGCTTCAGCTCTTTGTATGTTTGTTTTTTTTTTATTTACAACAGGGAGCTAAACAGTCACAGTGAGAAAACACAGTGGGGTCAGGAGCTTGCAGGTTGAAGTGGAAGATGGGTTGCTGTGTAGCATACGGTTGTAAAGGGCTGCCTTTTTCTGCTGTTAGCTGTAAGCTGGAATAACATTTTTCTCAAAGAGATTATCAATGATCGCACCCTATTTTCGGTCTGTTGTCAAGTGGCTATGGTGTAAGCTGTGAAAATCATGCTTTGTGTCAGATGAAACCTTCCCCGCTGCTGAATTGTCCGTTACCGTCGTCGTCATCCCCGAGCCAGTCATCACACCGGTAGAACTTGTTTATGAAGTAATTTTTTATTTTAAGATGTATGTCAATTTTCTTTTTGCTGCTGTTTTGATTTATTTTTTTTTAATATGCAATATAAATCTACTCAATGTTTAAAATGAAATTTAACCGAAGAGAGGTTCAGGAAAACACAACGTTCATTACATTTACATCAGAATGATTAAAGAAATAAAAAGGAGCACTATTTATGAAAACCTAAATAGGGATCACTGTTTTTTTGCTTTGCTGTGGAGCTTTAAAATGTTCATCACATTCAGAGACCTTCATTTTTTTTACCCTCCATGTCAGGGCCGCGTCAGATCGTAGTGTTCAAAGTTTTGCCTGTAATTCAGAGATGTTTTGGCCAAAGGAACGTATTAATGCTGCGGTGGTTAAGGCACGACCTCCGACTGTAAATGAGTCTTTACAGCAGAAAACCCAGGTGCCGTCTCTCGCTGTAAATACCCGTCTGAATGCCGGCGTCTCACTAAAAAGGAACCAGAGATTGTGTTCAAGTTACATGTAATTACATTTTTTAAGGAGCGCAGAAGAAGCCAAACAAAAGCGGTGAAGAGGCCACGTTGGCAGCTTTCAAAAAACATTTTCTTGACATTTAAAGATTTTTCCTCATTGTGTGAGGAACCTTGACGGCTGAAAAACAAAATGTTTTCTTTCTTTCATCAAGCAAAGCCCTTTGTGAAATACAGATTTCACCTCAAAAGTTTAGACGACTTCACTTTTTAACACAATTATTTCAGCTGATGATTGAATTAAACATGAAACAAAAGTTATATGACAGTTTTATTTCTTGTTTTGTTCCCCTTTGTTTTTGATTGCTTGTGGACTTTCTTGTTCAAAAACTAATATTCTACACCGATTCAGGTCTAAGGTCCAAAGAAAGTGTTATTTTCTCTAAAAGTTTCACATCTGATGAGTAATGCTTTAACATTATCGCTCACAGTAGCGCTGATCGTTTTTTTCAGTGCTTTCAAACCGAGCTGCACGCCGTCGAATATAAACAACAATACTGTTGGGCTGAATAGTTCATTATGTGGCGTCTGTTCCTGTGATGACGCTGTGCTTTGTGTATTTGCTCAGTGTTTTGGCTTTTCTCTTACGCGGCGGCTCTGAGTGGTGACTAACTCACTTGTCCGCAAACCAAGCTGTCACTGCCATTAAATGCACAGGATGAATCAGTATAGTCTTTACAGCTTCTCTAGCATACATATATCCACCCCGGGCTACAAATGATAATCTGACTTTGATTTGTCCTCCAGAGCCTAACCAGCCCTCCCCAGATACAGACTATTGACTTCTCGTGAATGCACCTAAACACAGCTACCTCTGCTGTCGGCTGCTCTCTGAACTCCTTTGAAGATCAACTATTGAGGATTCTTCTGCCACTGTGGATCACAGGATGAGGCCTATTGATTCGGCAGGCCTAGATCTGGAGCCATACTCAGTTACTCGAATGTAAATAATCCTGGAGGGAGTTTGGTCTCACAACTGAAGCTCAGTTCCACGTGGCTGGTTTACAGCGGGGTAGGAATGGATGCAAAAAAAAGAAATTAGGAAATCCTCTGCTGGGTTTAACAGCACCTGGCGTTATGGGTTATGTATTGAGAAACCATGTCGTTTTCTGTATGGTGGGTTATTTGTTTTTGTCTTCATGCATCTTAATGCGCTCCAGATTCCTTACCTTCCCAAGAAGTGCAAAAATTCACCATTCTTAGAAAATACTACCGTTTTGAAAGCCTCCATCTTTCTCGGAAATCTTTACTTGCTATCTATTCCTGCTTAACAACACAGGAAGTGCAGATAACAACCAATTTTTTTGTTCCTTGAGGGCAAACGAGCTCCCATATTAATATCTAAAAGGCCTCAGCGCTCCCTCCGTGATTTGTGCCTTACACGGCAAAACACTCTTTGTTCCCGATTACCTGCATCACCTTCCTGCTACTTTGCCTCAGGTTATCAGCCGCAGCAGCTCTAATGGTTCGTTATCCTGTACGCGCAACATTTCTATGCGATGTGATTTTACAACTGACAGATGATTGACCACATAACATGCTAAATGTTATTCCTTATAAGCAATGGTGTTTTCTTATTTTAAAAACAACAGTGCGGATGTTTCTTGCTCCTCCTGAATTACAAAATGTACTTCATGTTATATGCTAGTTAACCAGTGATGCATGGGTCTGTGACGCCTCGCCAGATTTGCTCAAACAAACCAAACTCCTCAGACCCTCGTTTGGAAATGATTTCACATCCTTTATATTTGTCATTCATGCTCCGAGTTTCATTGCAGTCAGTCACAAGCCGTCAGAGCGTATCGTGTGCTCGTGTGCAGGCGTCAGATGAACCCAAGTGCGCAGTTCTGTGGCGTCGTCTAAGCTCCAAACACATTCATGAGAAAATAGCCGACATTCATATTGTAATGGGGATCTATCTTTTGTGCCACGGTGGTGCAAATAACAGCGAGGTGAGACACAGGAGACGAGAAAGACCACAGTTCATGTGGGCATCTTGAAGAATACGCTGAGCCTCTAATTCGCTCTTATCTATTCATACACAGTTAACAAGAAGGAACAAATATTTGAAATTTCCCAAACACACACACACACACACACACACACACACACACTCATTTTCTTTCTCTCTCTCTCGTCTTTCATTCATAACCCTGATATGCAACTGGTGTATCTGCAGGCCGTGTGGGTAAGAAGCAACCCATGCATCATTAGGAAATATTTGATTTCCTCAAATGGACGAAGGGATTTTATTGCATGCTTACTTTTATTGTTAAGCTGTGCTGTGCAGTCATTCCTTTTGGATTTTATGATATGCTAATATGCAAGCCTGCATTTGCACAAAACCTCTGTTCCTGTAGTTTACGCTCCCTGTCTTGCAGTTAGGAAAATAAACCTCATCATTTAAACTGAAACTGTCTTTGTGGTTTCTCGCTGTAATTCGTCAAGTTGTAATTATTTTATTTTTTGTTTGCCAAAAATACATATTCCAGAATTGAATGTGCATCCATCCGTCTGCTTTTTTTTTTTCCTCTGATCTTACCCACTCATTTCAGTGATCAGCTCACGAAACACTTTCTCGCTGCTGAATGAAGAGGGATGAGAAAGCGATATTGATGTGCCTGATGAAATGTAGGTTCTGCTATCATGCACACATTTGCCTTGTGTAGTTTGCTGATGCCGCGAGTACTTTGCATGGAAAGAGGGGACTGAGCCTACTCTTTAATTCCATCAGACAGCTCCTTTCATTTAACGGCTATTGTTGAGAGCACTGAATAACGGTTGTTTCCATGGTGACACCTACTTGTGGGGAGACGTAGACCTTCCATTTTTGTCAGATTCAGGGACAAAGATGCAGGATGTGGTGAGGACTCTGGGAGGAGGTCATCCGCATATTCTCGAGAAAAGAGGAGGTTTTGATTGCGATGACTGCTGTCTTTGGCGAGGCCACATCCTCGTCTCGCGGGGGTCTGTGAGCCTCGGGTGAACTCAGTGTTCAGTGTGGACAGTTCCTCCCTCTCTCTCTTTCTCTCTCTCTCTCTCTCCTTTGTAGAGATTTTTGTGCCTGGACGGCTGATTTATGGCCACAATTAAAGAACGCTCACCACCACTTAGGATCCGCCGACAATAAAATCAGCAGCAGGTATGCACCCTGGGACAAAGTGCTGTTGTTTAGTGGAATCAGCTCATTGCTTCCGTGTTATCAGATTGCTTTTAATGCCTTTAATCTCAGCTGGGCTTCCCTAACACGAGTATGGCTGGGAGGTCTGGCTGGAGGCGCTGTAAAAACAGGAAGGACAGAGGACTCATTGGTTTTATCCTCGGTGGCTGGTTGCCTAACGCCCGCCTGTAATGAGGAAATGACTAATAAGAGACGAAGAGTGGGAAATCTCAGTAGTAATTAGCTATCTCCTCCCTCCCCCGAGGGAGCAGCGCACACCTTTGAAATGCTTCCAGCGAGCTCCTCTGATGTTGTCTCTCACATGCTTCCTATTCCCCCGTTACTCTGTGCATATACCAAACACAACATACGTGTCTACAGCACACGCACACTTTGAAGAACAAGCTGAAAGTACATCCCAAATAAATAACGAGGCTTTCATGACGAGCGCCTTGGCAGGAGAAGGGAGATGCACTTTCTAACAATGCTGTTTTCAAATGATGCCGTATTCCCCGTCAGCTTTCGAACCGAAAAACGTCATCGCATCGAGTCTATTGAAACTCGTCAATAGATGAGTCATCTGGAATCGGGATTCACACAGCTTGATAAGGAAGACGGGGAGACAAAGCGCCACAGAGGGGGGACAGCATTTGTGATTTTTAGTTAAGTTAAAATTGCCCCTCAGGACAATGGTGCCCAGCCAAGCTATGCCACATCATCACAGTCTTGGATTGTGTCACGCTGGCTATCTCGCTTTCCCTCCCCTTCATGCACTCCGCTGACATTCCCTCTCTTCATTTCAATTTCCACATTCATTTCGTGACTCCCCCAGTCATTGTCGCTGCTTGTGACAAAACAAAAAGCCCTCATTACCCGCCTTCAATGAAAGTTTTCCCATAACATTAGTGTTTAAGTTCAATCTCTCAGCATTGCAGGAATTTGTGAGGCTGTGTGGTTGAGATAAATGCTGGTGCCAGAGTGCCAATATGGTCACACTGACAACGCTAATATATTTTTAGCCATTAATGTTCACCCATAGCTTCTGTTAATATGCTAAATATGCTAATTAGCGCCAGAGAGCTGAATCTGACGGGAATGTCATTGGTTCTGCAGGTCTGAGCATCAGCAAACAAAATTACATTTCGGCCCGATGATGGCACAAGACGGAAAGTTGAGGGATCGCTGAGGTTATTACAGTTAGTCACAGTCCGTCAGTCTGTTATGAGGAAGCTCATTATGAAAAGCGAAGCAGCACTTTGCTCTGTTCATATTCAGATGTGGCTCACTGACTCAGCTCCGGTCTCCTCTGTCTGCGCCTCTGACACCTACAGATATAGTGATTTAATTAGGCTCTGAAGTGTCTTGTTGACCAGCTGATCTTGGCTCCACACATCTGTGCTCCATGAACCGTGTCCGACTGTGGCTCTGCCCCGCTCACAAAGCCTCGTATTCTCCTCTGGCTCTCCTTGTTTCCCTTTGCTGATATGGAATTAAATGACTTATTGCAGTGGAGCCCCAGAATCCGGATGTAATTGGTACAGAGATGGAGGTGACACCCGTACGCTATATGACGATTTCTGATAAATGCAGTAATTTTATTCCACACGCTCGGCAGAATTATGTTAAAACGAACATGTTTACTGTCCTTAGACTGTGTCCAGTGTCATACAACATTTCCTTAAGGTGTGATTTCACCATTTTAGTACGATAGTAAGAAATGTTTATCATGTGCAAATACAATAGTTAAGTTTTTTACCTTGTTAACATCTACAGGTGTTTTTTATACGTGACCCATCATAAATGTAATAAACAGTCAGAACCATGGCTGAGTGTTTTCACACTGAACCAGCAGTATACTAATAACAGTCTCATAGACAAGTTTCATTACACTGCAGTCGTTTTACTTCAGCCTTTAGGTGGTCTGCTGCCAGGAGATATAGAATAGAATAGAGTAGAATAGAATAGAATAGAATAGAATAAAACTTTATTGATCCCTTTGATGCAAACCTCAGGGAAATTGTTGTACTAGAAACAATAACACAACCCCAACACAACATCAGCAACAATAGCAACAACAACAACAACAACAACAACAACAACAATAATAATAATAATAATGCATACAGTAACAAAATTGCCAAAGTGCCTAAATATTGCACACAGTCCGGTGACAGAGCATGATGCTCTATCTCACCCCAATGTCCTCACTCCTCACCCCTCGCTCCCCACCTTTCCTCAAGCTCAGAGTTGAACAGTTTGAAGGCTCGAGGGACAAAGGAGTTTTTGTTCCTGTTGGTTTTGCGCCTGGGGAGGAGCAGCCTGTCGCTGAACTGGCTCCTCTGGGCGATGATGACAGTGTGCAGAGGGTGGCTGGCATCGTCCATGATGACCAGCAGTTTGTTCAGTGTCCTCCTCTCTGCCACTGTCACCAGGGAGTCCAGTTTCACGCCCACTGCAGAGCTGGCCCACCTGATTAATTCGTCATTAATTTGTATCTCCACATCATGATGCTGCCACTGCCATGCTTCACAGTGAGGATGGTGTGTTTGTGTCATTATGCATTGTTTTGTGTTCACCAAACATAACCTGGAGTCCGATGGCCAAACAGCTCAAGTTTGGTCTCATCAGACTCATTCTTCTTCTATTTGACTTCAGAGTCTCCTACATGCTTTCCGGTGAACTCAGCCGACGTGGTCTGCGCTCTCAGGACATCACACAGTTGCAGGTCAGAGTCAGAACCGAACTGGGAAAAAAGGTTTTTAAATTTTCTGCCTCGTCTTCCTGGAATGATGTGCACATCTTGTATCTCTGAGGAAATTTAAGACGATTATAAAAGACAGAGAAATAAGCAAAATTGGATCTTGTGACTGCACTGTGCAATCATGTAATCCCACTCTTGTTTTTCTGTCGTGTGCAAACTGTATTCTATTTGTGTTTTGTGTGTTTGCTGTAATTCGTTTTGTGCCGCCCTCTTGGCCAGGTTACTCCTGAAAAAAGAGGTTTTAAATCTAAATGAGTTTTTTAAAAACCCGGTTAAATAAAGGAGAAAAGAAAAGAAAAAGAAAAAAACTCTAGTCAACATTTAATTTGAGCTTTTTTTCAGCAGTGGGATTTTCTTCTGCCACTCTCCCATGAAGCTTTGACTGGTGAAGAACAGGCAGCAGTTGTTGTATGGACAGTCTCTCCTTTCTCAGCCGCTGAAGCTTGTAACTCCATCGGAGGAATCGTAGGTGTCTTAGTGGCATCCCCGCTCTGGTCTTTGTCTTGCTCAGTCTCTCAGTTTCTGAGAGTGGCCTGCTCTGGTCAGATTTATGCATGGTGCCATGTTCCTCTCATTTCTCAGCAATGGATTCAACTGTAATCCAAGTGATACTCAGTGACTTCAGTGGAACTTTACAACACAATCATCTGAAACTCAGCCACCGCGCTCACAGAATCTCCATCTCACTAACTGTAAGACTTCAAGCACCAACAGCTGTGCTGAATTAAATCAGGCGGTGAATACTTACTTTATGTTGTACTTTTTTAAATAACTGGCATTACATTGTCGAAATCGGAATTCAGTGTTAAAAATCAAAAAAAGGGAAAACTTAGAAGGTGGATCTTATTTGTTTTTACAGGCATCATGGGTCCAGTATTCACTCCTTTTAGCTCTGCTTTTGGTCTCGACCAACTCCTGAAGGAAACAATCGTCTCTCTAGCTGTTAAATTCCACACGATGTTTGTCACCTGATCTGTACCTGCCTTTTGTTGCAGAGCAGGTAGTTAACAACGGGTTATAACAGACAAAGCAATGCAGTAGGAGAAAAACTGAAGGCCGGAGTTAAACAATGAGCTCAACATAAAGCTATGTGAAGACAATCTGTAGGAGCGACCTCTTCCACATCATACTGTTTTCACATTGTTATGAGATAAGCTGTTAAAAAAAAGATCATCAAGTTACTGGGAAAAGAAAATAAACTATTTTCTGATGACAAACTTTTACATGTGCTGATGTCAGCCACAATATGCACGCAGCAGCATAGAAAACATGAAGACGTGACACCGGCTTTAAAAACCAGTGAAGCAGAGCGAAACGAATGAAAGTATCCTAAAAGCCAGGAGGAGCCGAGCGAGCCAGTTTTTCCATCTGACTCCTCTCGTACGGTGTGAGACTCTCCGTGCTGGCAGATGTCAACAGCGTACAGTATTATGTTGGGAGAATAATTCATGCGATGGATAACAAGAAATATGCGCTGCAATATTGGTGTGTAATATTATTGCGTAACAGCTGCTTTGGGGTTGCTAGGGCGATGTGGCTAATTCAAGACGAAGGCAAAAATGAGTCTTTAGAGTCGCTGCTGATTTTCTGGTCCATAATGATGATTGGCAATTACGTGTTAACCAGGTTAAATGGGCTTGTGTACACACGCTTATGTTAATCGTGGGAGTTCGCAGTAGGACTGTACATGCACACGTTTTCACATGAAACAGAGAGTCGGTGGTGCAGTTCAGCAGTCGGGCTTCATTACAAGAGCACGCCGAATAGACTTTACTTTCACGTGTATCTATTTGACCTCGTATTAAAATGGTTGGATTTACAGTGAGATTACGTTCATTTGTGACGCCAGGGTTGGGTTTTATTCCTCTAGGTCTCATTTGGTTAATAATTTGTCTCATTTCCACAGACAAGTGGCAGAAAGCGTGATGTTCAGACATTTGCAGCGACACAGAGATTAGTAAATCTTTTAGCCACGTAAAATGTCACCAGTGTCACGTCCTTTGAATACGAGAGAATTGCTTTTTCCTACGCGTGCAATTTAGCGCTGGCATTTAACAGTCATACAGGACGAATCTGCCCTCAAAGAGCAAGAAATACTCGTCTGACAATCGACAGCGTTCCCCATCTTGACTTGTCGACGAGGCAGACAAAGTAAATAACTCCACATCAGGAAATGAACTCCAGGACACAAACATGGTAATTTGATAATATCTAGCAGTGTAGGTATATGGATAATTTTTGGTATTTTAAAGAAGAGATTAATATAAACATGTCTGCATGACGGATCAGAGTCAACTCCAAAATACAAGGGTCACAGCTGTGTGGTGTCCTATCAGAAAATTACATCTGTTAGAGACTAAAATGTTATTTTGGGACTTCCAGCTAAAGATAAAGGGTGAAAGTGTTGAGCCAGCACAAACAGCTATAACTTTTTTTTCTAGTTTAGCTGAGGGGCTGCAAGGTGGCTCGGTGGTTAGCAACGTTGCCTCGCAGCTAGAAGGTCGCCGGTTCACGTGGAGCTTGGAGAAAACCTTTTTATTTAAATGTTTTCATTTTGAGTTTGGAGGCTTTCTGGGTGCTTTCGTCAACAACTCTGCTTTTTGGGATTCGATCTTTCTGCGTGGAGTCTTCATGTTCTCCCCGTGCAGCGTGGGTTCTCTCCGGGTTCTCCGGCTTCCTCCCACAGTCCAGAAACATGCTGAGGTTAATTGGTGATTCTAAATTGTCTGTAGGTGTGAATGTGAGTGTGCTTGGTTGTCTGTCTCTAAGTGTAGCCCTGTGATAGACTGGTTACCTGTCCAGGTGAACCTGCCTTCACCCTGAGTCAGCTGGGATAGACTCCAGCCCCCCACCACCCCAGTGAGGATTAGGCGGTTTATAGATAATGGATGGATGTTTAGCCGAATTAATCATTTGATATCTTTTGCACAAAATTGTTTAACACTGAAAATAAAACAGTTTTGAAAAATGTGGAGGCTTGCCATTTAAAAAGCTGGATTCATTTGTCAGTGTCACGCTGGGACGTGTGATTTATGCCGCTCCTCCTCTTGTTATTTACCCTGAGATCGCATAGCAAACCAAGATCTCCAGCGTTTATCGATCTCAGCCTGTATTTACACGAGTTACCGCTCGTCATGAGGGGAGTCCCGGAGCCGCACCGAGCTACGTTTAAAATGAGTTCATGAAGATTTCTGCATTGATCAGTGATGTCTCTTTTATCAGATTCGGTGAATATGTTTGTGTTGAAATGCTGGTTATCTCGCTGGACAGTTTTCTGTGGATCGTTCAACTCTTTCCATGATGTCGCGCCAGCGTAAGACGCGGCTCGTTAAACCCTGAGTTGGTTTCTTATTGATTGACGATGTCTTTCAATACCTTCAGCCCCTCTTTACTTTCCACCTTCCCTCTTCCCCCAGTGGGCCGTTCCTGCTAATCTTAATTGCAATCTTTTGCTTGTAATCTCAGTTTTGCATTTATGTGTGGCAACTGACTGAAGTGATGGGTGTGTTTTACGTTATTGAAGAACCTTCCACTTAATTGAGTTCCATTGATCGGAGATGTCAGTAATGACCTCCTCGTTCTTTTTTGTCTTATTGGTCATGCTTTGTGAGTTGCATCATTAGTAACCTCAGTAATCTGACATTCATTGTAATCTCATGAATATTATGGGGGCAGGATGCATTGTTTGTCAGTCACCAATTGAATGTCTGTCTTATTTTACTTATTATTATCATTATTAACTCACCAAAGTGACGCTCGCTGACATCTCAAAACACAGCAACACTACGCAGCTACTACAAAATCTGATGGCAAAAATATATATATATATTTTTAGGCTATCAGGCGGGTTGTACACAGTCCAACAGTTTAAGAGGTAAAAAGCCCATAATGTTAGTAATCATCCCTCTTTTCGCAGCGAGTATGATCATTTAGAGTCTGTGATGGATCTTTTTTTTTTGGCTAACCTGAGGCTAACCTGCCTGCTCTTTTCTTCTTTCTTCTTCTTTCTTCTTCTTGCTAAAGTGCTATATTATTTTCCCTGCTTGCCGTGAAAGTAAAGTCTGAGCCGTGATAAACGAGATGCATTCTTTAAGCAGTTGGTCTGGTTTAGCCAAATAGATTCCATCTGTTGTCATGACGTGTGTTTGAGGTACATTATAAATTAAATGCAGGGGTAGGATTATGTTTAACAGGTGCTTTAAATAGACAGCTGTTGCACCTTTAATGCGACTTTGGGAGGATTAGAGATGACTCAAGAAGTTGTGATTACCTCCCAGTGACTGGCCTCATCAGTCAACCTAATCAATTAAGCCTCACTTTTAAAAGCACCTCCCTGAACTGATGCTTTGAAGTAGCACTGAGCCCAAATTGCATTATGTTTTTTTTTTTTAAATAGCTGTTTCTCGTCACGCTATCGATGACGTTTGTGTCGTTTTGTTCTGCAACTTTAGTCATAACACAAAAAAAGGAGAGAGTGTGGGTGCCCTTGTTTTTTTTTTTTTTAGAAAGATTAGCATAAAAAAAACCAACATGTTGCACCCCGCTCTCTCTCTCTCTCTCTGTTTTTGAGTAAGTGAACAATTTTCAGCCTCCAGTGGCTCACTGTCTCGGTGGGAGATAAATGGGCTTAATTTTGTCCAGCGCTCAGCCAGCATGGCTCCATCGCAGGGACCAATAAAGAGCACGGAACAAACAAACTACAAGGAAACAGACACTGATAACTCCATTTCTATTAATCCCTAAACGGCATAGATGGATATCAGGAGTTTCCCTTTTTACAACTTTGAATCAAACAGTAGATTCAAACATCCCTTTTCCTATTGATATACAGTAAATTTATCATTGCAGTGTCGTCCCTCATGTGTTTTGTATACTGAACATAAGCCTGTTTCTCTTCCAATGCAATGTAAACACATTTGATAATTAATCTATTTGGAAGATAGGGATTATTTTGAATGACACTGTAGGATTTTCTATAATTCCCAATGTCATGCGTATATGCTGTATCTGTATATTCACTCGTTAAAGGACCAACAATGTATTGGATTTAAATGGTTAATGAGTTCAGAGTTTAGACGACCTTCAGGACAGCTACTGATGAGTACAGATAGCATAAATAATACAACACCATTAATAGTTAAATAGTCTTTATTATTAACCTTGGTGCAGATCAATGCGTTTTGACTTAAAAACAAATCTCCGTCATTGCTGTCAGTCTTTTATTTATAAACCAATAAGCACCAAGTCTTGTGCATGCCAGGAAACCTAAGCAGGCGTAGCGGTTGAAGTCGCTTCTGTTGCTCAGAAAAAGTTCAACACAGACACGAACAGAAGATCAAATCACAGGAAAAGTTTCTTTCCTCATTTTGGCCTGGAGGAGAAGTGGCCCCGGGTTTCCTGCTGGAGGGGCCCTCTGGGTCACGTTGTGTGTGTCAGAACAGTTGATGCTGTAGCAGCGCTTGTCTCTGTTTTGAGGTCAAATATGATCTGAAAAAAGTTATTGTAAAACTTTTTTGTTGCAGCGGATATTGTTTTGTTGTGTCGCTATAGTTGGATGATATACAAAATCAAATGTACAGTTGTGATGACGACTGATGCTTGTGCGTCGTCTCGCTTCTGTGGTGGAGATGACCTGTGTGGACTCTGTGACTGGCTGGAGACCTCGAACACCAGCTGCCGATCATCTCCTTGAGTTGAAGACCTGAGGACTGGACTATGAGTCGAGATCAGTGGGTCAGCGAGGTATGTTGAGCCTAAAGTCAGAGTTTTCAGTGTCACGAAGGCGGCTCTCTTTTTACCTGGCTAGGTCTCCATGGTAACTGATGCTGTGGAGCTAGATCTCCACGGTAACTGATGCTGTGGAGCTAACCTGGTCGGGAGCAGGTTATGTTCAGAGTTTCGGAAACAGCGTCTCCCTTTAACCAAATCATTTCCTGACTATTATTTATGAGCGATACAGATTCTCAGCTGAGGGAATGTGTTTTATCTGCAGACATGCTGACTTGTGCGTTACTAATATCACTGAATGAAGCCGTGTAGGTACAGCATAGCACACTGTAAATATAGCGTTGTCATGGGAACCCCACATGTTCATAGTTGGCGATGCAGAAATCATATAAATATGTTTTTATGTTTGGCTCTGATTTGCTGTCAAGTCCGTTTACTCCGCTGCTACTGCTGCTGATAGAACACAGATGAGAAAACGGATTATTTACTGGTATTTATTACAGAGAATAGTCAATCAACAACATTAATTTCACTTTGATTTGGCCAAAAATAAAAGTGATGTGGCACAGTGTCAGACATAAATGCACTTCAATACAAGATCAAGTTAAACTTTAACGTGCAGCTGTCAGTTGGAAATAAGCAGCTGCATCACTAAGATATTATATATTAACAGTTTTCTACCAGCATTCCTGTCCTGCACCGTTTGCAGTAGCTGCTTTTTACCGTCATATTTTTTAATATTCCTCATTGTTCTCCATTAAAACAACATGTTGACTGAAGCAGCTGCACACCATCGTTTCATTCAGTGCAGAAGAAGAGTCACGAGAGTCTGGAGCAGAAAGCCTGAGTTGACAAAGAAAGTTGACAATCACCTGTAATCTCTGGCTGGGACTTTCGTTTTTGTAGAGCCGCCTTACGCAAAGAAAGCCCGACTGTGTCAAACTTGCTTCGTAGAACATCCCTCTGCATTAAAGCTCTTGTTCCTTACTCGTCTGATTGGGCCGCCACCCGATTCCCTCCACCTTCATCCAATCAAACTGCAGCAATCACCACACCTGGACCATAAATGTACATTCAGCCTCGCAGTCAGGGCGGCTGGGATTTAATGTGAACAGTTTGCCTTTTGTGCCGCTTGTCTTGATTCCTGCTCTGTGTTCTCTGTAGCCTCTGTTGGTGGCTGCTAGCTTCGTGTGGGAGTTGCTGTTGTGTTTATTGTGCTAGCTTTCGTAACCCTCTTTGCCTTCGTTTGGTTTTATTTGCTTCATTGATTTTTTTTGCAACACCCACCAGTGGTTTTCTTTGGATTATCGCT
This sequence comes from Stegastes partitus, assembly GCF_000690725.1. Lineage (NCBI taxonomy): Eukaryota > Metazoa > Chordata > Actinopteri > Pomacentridae > Stegastes > Stegastes partitus. The sequence goes on from NW_007578276.1 coordinate 333,185, forward strand.
GTTATTTTGGTGTGTTAATTACATCACTGAGCAATAACTTGCTTTACCTCCACCAATTACACCTGTTTTGTTCTTGCGTCCAGCCGACCCTAGAGGCCAGGTCATAATGAATCTATCGCAGCGTGTGACTCGAACCCGACTTGTTAATTTATACCGTGCCGATGATCACAGGTTATACGAAACAGGTGGTAATTTTCTTATTTGATCACTGATTCAGCCACACTGCATTTGAGAATGAAAAGATCTCCATCCGAGTACGTAAAAAGTCTATTAAAGTCGGGGCTTGCTCTTGGTAATAATGATGAAAATGTAATTTAACATTATTATGAGCACGGGCGAAGGTTCTTCATTGTTCTGCTGACCTTTGTTTGATTAAAATTGTCCTGCAGTTCTCTTTTACAGGCAGCTTTTGTGAAGGTATAATCAGCCTTTTGTCCAGGTGTCTGGTGCTTGGCATTAAGTTCAGTTGAAAGGAGAACAACATCATGAGTAAGGCACAATAATAAGATGGGGATTGATAAATAACAGAGTCACAGATAAAATAGGACTTTATTGATTTGGGTATGAAAACTACAAAAAATATACAAATTAAATAAATATAAAAGAAGAGAATGCAATACATACAATAATATACATATGCATAATAAGTCACATGGAACAGTATTGGATTGTTTTATATCATGATAACACAGTGTAGTCTATATATAAAACACACGTATAAATTCAGAATATTACTTTGCACAAAAGGCCTATATTTTAGAAATGGAGGCACATAATTTTAAAATACAATTAATCATATAAATAAATAATCGTAAAATTAAAGTGTCAGTGTAGTATTTTTATATCGTAAGTTCAAGATAAAATACTGCTGCATAGGTCACTATGTCTTCCTACTATAATAATAATCATAATATATTTTATTTAAAAGCGCCTTTCTGGACACTGTAGAGAAAAAACAGAAAACAAATAAAACACAGGCATGATATAAAAGGATAAAAACAACATACTGTAGTACTACTACTACCACAGAAGTCCTATATGTCTTAATGAATATTAAATGTAATATTTAATATCCATTCATGCTGCTGGACCAACACGGAGCAGTGTATACGGGGTAATTATTTATAGTTGGACGGCGTGTTGATGTGCCCGAACACAAAGTAGGTAATCGTGTCACCGCGTCGGTCCTTTGGGTCTGAGAGGGAGAAGCTTGGATGTTACAGTTGGAAGAGACCCAGAGAGAGAAAAACCCAAATAGGAAGTGCTCATTAGGTTTATATTTAGAGGCTTACATGTATGTGATTCAGTCACTGTGTCTGTCTTTTGATGAATGGTGGGCAGGTGTAGTCACAGAACTACGACTAACAATCAGGACATCAGTGGAACGTTTGTGAGATACTCATACTGTGCTCTCTGTAAGACGAAGCGGCCTTTCCTTACTGAGCACATCCACTGTGGAAGTAATGCACTGCTAACATTTCTCCCTTAATGTCTCTGAGAAGGAGCGTCAAAACAAGACATTTTGTTTTAATGGACGCTGACGGTAACTACGAACCCGTGACAGAGGTGCCGTCTATCAGAACTGACAGAGTGGATGAACACATCTGTCGCCATTTTTCATGTCTCTATTAACCACGTTGCCTCACCTCCATACAGGAGCTACATCGCTCACGCAAAACCCCATCAAAGAACATTCAGAAGAAGTACCCGTAATGTGCCATTGTTGGTCGGCGGTGTGAAATTATACTCCTTTCAATCTGGACAGACTTAAATAGGAGAATAGCTGAGAGAAGAATTGGATGAATTTATTTGACATGGTGTGCACTCAGAGAAAGTTAAAGAAATGTCTGAGTGATTAGATCCTATTGTGGTGTCTTCATTTGAGGTTGAGCTTCACAGGAGTGTCTACCTGGTTTAGTGGAGAATAGAAAAGGACAGCTGATGAGCTCAGTGGAAGCATCCATAGATGATGATGACAATCGGAGGTGAATGGGGCGGTTTACGTAGATCTGACACTGAAACGACAGCAGAAGCAGTTTTAAAAGTGGACGGCAGCCAAAACGATTGGCTCACAGACTCACAGAGGTGGTGTCAAAATCTGATTGGCTTAACTGAAGGAGAGTCAGTCAGCTGATTGAGTCGGAAGCAGGAAGTGAGAGGGAACAAGCAACATGGAAACCACTGACTGGTGAAGCGAATAACACTCATCATCTCATTACAATGCAGTCTTCTCTTGGGAAACATCTGATCCAGGCATTTATGTGAACATTACCCTGACATGTGCCAACCGCCGTGCAGACCAAGCACACCATACGATCCGTTCCCCGGTACCAGACACCACAAGACACTCTGCTGACGGCACGTTGGGTCAGAGCTGAGGACCTCCACAATATCAGGCAAGTTTATTTTTATTGCAAACTCTTGACCGAAACGTGCCACCTTGGGCCCATTTAGTAGCTGTTCTGGTGCTTTTTAGTGACCAACGAGCTGTTAATTAGTTAATTTGTCAGATGCTGTTTTCATGTTCAGCAACATGAAACTAATTTCAGTATATTCAAAACAAGCGTGGCTCAGATAAGTGTACAGATCAGTAAAATGTATGTTTTACTAAAGCATGGGACAAATGTGAATTATTCACTAGGTGGTATTCATAGCATCAAGGTGAATCTTTGTCCACTTTAATGCTTTATTGTCAATATAATTGTGCCTTGTATGAGTTTCAAGGGAGCCACAGAATGCAGACAGACTTGAGAAGAGCTCTTTACTCAGACCTGCAACCGCATCTCGTACATGTTTGTGACCGGGGTTGTGTTTCAGTTGTAGGAGGACCTGACAAGTCCGGCTACAGACGGTATCATATCACGTGCTTTCATTGACTGAAACTATAGAGGCAACGTGCACCGCGTGGCTCGTGTCCTTTCGATTTTTTTTGAAGGTGAGAAGGAATGCGGAAAATATCCGAACAGACGTCTCTTCGTCATTTACCTGCGCATCCCTAACAACAGAAAACTATGAAGGATGAGCTGTGTCATTGAAACTAAAGCAAATGGAGCTTCTATGATGCGACTCTGTTCTACTTTTATGTCCCTCTACTAATCTCACTTTGATCACTGGGTTGTAAATCTAGAAGCCGCATAAAGATGAGACTCCTTGAATTAAGATTATGAATCCCTACAGCTGGTGTTTAATTAAACCGAGACGCTTCTTCAACTGGAAGTTTACCTTCTCTTCCGAGCACGAGCACTAATATAGATGAATAACAGCCATAAACTACCGAGGGAGGCTGAGAGCGACACACAGATACAGTTTTTAGTCCATTAAGGGCTCGATAATGTTTCTGTTGGCCCATTAAATGTTTGCCCATGTGTACGTACGGAAGAAGTCGGGCTTCATCTGGGACCGACAGCGTGTTGTTATTTAATGCCACCGTTCCTCGTACCGAACCACATTAGCGCTCATTTGAGTGTTGTTCCTGCTTAACTGTTTTACAAGCACAAAATGTCCTTGTAGAAGTGAAGGGGTCTGAGTCCTTATTTTAATTATAGATTCATCTGGAGGCCAGGACGAGTGCAAAACAGTTTTTTCTGTCGACAAACAATTTCTCTTTGTGTGCCATACATGCTAATGCGCCGTTAATGTCACTGCTCTGAACGCACAAACACGTGATACAACATGTAACAGCCACGTAGGACTCACACAAACCCACAGCAGCAGCAGTTCAGTTCAAGAAGAGCTGAAAGAGAAAACGGTCAATGGCCGACCGCTGGTTGCTGGCAGCTGTAAATCCCTGCAAATCTGTTTTTGTGCACCTGGCAGAGGCTGATATTGGTTGTGCTCTTCAAAGAGTGTTTTAATCAGTATCCCCAAGAGATTATTACTCACCAGTCATCAGCACATTGTATGCTCAGCTGACTTTCTCCACTTGCAGCGATCCAAATGTGCAAATGAACATGATGCCACTAAACTTTGTGGCCAAGCTGGCAGCATGGGTTTAGGGATGGTAAGTTGGTCCGCTTTGGTCCAGAATGAAATGTCTCAATAACTTGGACTGCCGTCAAAACTGCTGTGACGTCCACTGTTCAGACGACGAATCCCAATGACTTTGTTTTTGGCAGCATGATAGCATGTTGGTGCTAGTTTATAGATAAAGGAACTGGAGAGCTATGTGGCTGCAGATTGTTGTTAAAAGTGATTTTATATTATTTTTAAATGTTTGGACTCAGTAGGAGAGTAACTTGGGTCCAGAAGTGAGTGTGTTATCAGGGTTTCCCTTGTGCGTTGTGCTCGGTTCATGATCGGCCTCCTGAAACCTTTTGCCTTGATGCCTTCAGTCACCACAGCTGGACTGTGTTTCATTGGGGTCAACTTCTAGATCAAATTTCTGCTTACTCTGGACAAGCAGTCTGCAGCAGTTGGGAGGGATTCCTTCTTATCTCGGCGAGCTTAAAGATGAAGAAGAAACAGTAAACCAGCACTGAGTTGCTGATAGTGTAGGTGTGAGATTTCTGCAGTTCTATACTTCCTGGTTTAAGCTGTGTGCTGTGTTATGTATTCTGACTGACTGCATGCATGGATGAATGATACCTTCACAAGCCCCTCATTTCCCCGTTGTTCTTTGATTTTAATTTTCGGAGCTCTCATTTTCATTTCATGCAGTCAGGTACTTATCTAATGTAGTAAAACACTATCCCACAGCCAACATCAAAGAGATGTTATTTTTAAAGTAATTGTACATCAGCTCAAAATGCTCAAAGGTGGGAATGAAAGTAAAATTGTAAAAGAGCGTGAGGATACACTTAATGCGCAGCGATTTCTTTTTCACGACTAAAAAGAACCGTGACTGCTTTCTTCCGGTGGCAAAACAGACCAACAGAGCAAGTGCTCCACTTTGTCTGGAGAACTTTGATTAACAGGGTTGTCGTGCCGTCTCCTCCACTCTCTCTCTCATCTCACTGTCTTTGAAAAAAAAACACATTTTTAAAAGTTATTAAGCCGTGTGTTTTGGGCAGTGTAGGGCTCCTGGTCTGTACAACAATGCTGTGATCAATGCCATTGATTCGTCAAAGGTCCGCCGTGTGCTGAAGATCAGATGTGGAGCGAGTTCAATAAGCTCTTTCCTGTCTGTCTCTGCTATCGCAACTTCTCAACTCCATTGATGGCTTGGCAGATTAGGCGTCACTTCTACTGAACAGACAGGCGAATCTTTGCAAATACGAGGGAGTTAAGCCACATTTATACCATGCTGTCCAAACAAACTGTCTGATACAACTAAACATATTTGTTCCTGTATTGAGCTGTTTGCCAGGACACAAGCACACTGAATCTGCGTAAACAGCTGAAGTCCAACCCAAAAAACACAACGATGAAAGTGGACTGACAAAACGGCACCGCATTTGAACAGCACCAAGTACACTGACGAAATGTTTCCTCAAAGTAAAGTGCGTCAGACAATCTTCTGGTCAAACAGCTTGTTAAAAAGTCTGTAAATTCACAGCGACTGCATGAATTTCACTGCCTGCTCGGCGTGAGTTCTACAGACTCATGCAGAGCAGGCATCTCTAAAGGTCTGAGTATTCGATGACCTCTGCAGAAAAAAAAAAGCTAGACTCCGCCAGAGAGTGTGTTAAGCAGGCACATTAAAAAGCTTCGTTACTTGCTGCCTTTAAAGAATCTTCTTGTTTGTTCCATTTTCTGATCTGCAGTTACACCGTTAAATTAAATCCTGTCGCCAATCCTCTTGAAAACAACATACATATTGTCTGAAATGATTATATGATAGATGCTGTAGTTCTTGTCTTCATCTGTGATTGTCTGAACCATATTTAATAACCCAATACAAAAATATCTTGTAATTTTCTCGACAGCAAACCTCCTCTGTGTTGTGAAATCAACACTGCTTGGCAGGAGAACAACGATGTTTTTAAAATATCTCATCAAAGAATGTCTTGTACATTTGAGTTTTGTTCGGTTGCACAATAATGTGCGCTGATTCTTAACCTCTTGAACTTGAAAAAACAGCTTTTCATGCTGTTTCACGGGGTCACGTAATATCTATATTTGTGCACAAAAGTTCCAAGCAGTAAAAAGTAAATAAAGAAATCAGAGTTTCTATCAAAATTTATATTCAGCTGCCCAGCTTGATCGTTGGTAAGACTGTTATGTACATGCTCTCTTGTGGCAGAAGCACACAGATGTGCTATTAAGCATGTGGCAGTCGGTGAGAAATAGGTTTGCTGTAGCAGGAGGAACGTTGTTGGAGCAGATTACAGAACAGAATGTGTGCGTCTGTAAAGTACTCTGAGTCAAACTGTGTATTTCCGACTGATGCTTAGAAAGCTTTGCTGTGTTCGGTCAGATCGTGAAACTGTTCAAAATGAACTCCTGATTCATTGAATTGTTGATTTGATTTCACCTCTGTATCCACCAGTGTGAGACAGCTCAAGGCTGTGAAGGTCAAAGGGACCCGCCGGACTGTTCTTAGTTGAACTGAACTCTTTTAACCCCATTCAGTGGTGTTTCATAGCAGGGCAGAGACTTGGACTTTCAAATTGTTTTGCATTTGCTTTTTACGGAACCCCTGAGTGGCCGTAGAGAAAAAAAAAACAAAACGAGTTACTATCTCGTTACCACGGGTTATTTTTCTTGTTTGTCGTGCCACCAAACTCACATCACACATCGGTGACCTTCCTCTGGTTGTACTACAGCACTTAATATAAATGTAACACTATTGAGGTTTTTTTTTCAAAGCATTTCCATTCGCCGTGGCTTTATTGATGGTCCCTGAGCACCGGTTTAGCAGCTGCATGTAAAGATCAATGTAATTCTCAAAGACAAGGTATAGTCTGATTTGGGGGGGAAAAAAACGATTTTGGCCGATTGCAGGTTGTGGTTTGTATTACGAGGTTTGGAAAGAGGTGCCGTTTGATTCGCTTTGGAGGTACTGATGCCGGACGTTCGCATCTTTGAGCATCTTTCCAACTTTACTGAACTCTGGAAGTGACATCGGTTAAAAAAATATAATGGATAAGGAACGAGATAATTTAACTCGTGATAATGAGTTACTATCTCGTTATCACGTGTTGTTTTATTCCCTCTATGGCCACTCAGGGCTTCCATAGCCTTTAACCTGTCTTTTATTGCAAATGGATTATTATGTTTTTTATCAGTAGGTTCTTTCACCTCAGGCAGCTTGCAAAGGTGAAGCCTTTTCTCTCACACCAGCACTTTGAAACGGCAATCCATGCCTTCATTACCTCTCGGCTGGATTACTGCAATGCATTTTATTTTGGAGTTAGCCAGTCCTCCCTTACACGTCTCCAGTTAGTCCAGAACGCTGCCACAAAAGAGGGAGCACGTCACACCCATCCTGGCCTCCCTCCACTGGCCGCCTGTGCACTTTAGGGTCCATTTTAATATTCTTTTATTTGTTTTTAAATCTTTAAATGGCCTCGCCCCGCCCTACCTCTCTGAGCTTCTTCATCCCTACGCCCCTGCACGGTATCTCCGGTCAGCTGATCAGCTGCTCCTTGAGCTACCGAGGTCCAAGCGAATGCTCAGAGGGGACCGAGCATTCTGTGTTGCTGCTCCTGAAATGTGGAATGACCTACCTTTGCACATCAGGCAGGCCTCCTCATTGTCTGCTTGTAAAACCAATCTTAAAACCCACTTTTATTCACTTGTTTTAATGACCTCCCCTTGTACAGCACTTTGTTTCAGCTGTGGCTGTTCTAAAGCGCTTTATAAATAAAGCTGATTTGATTTGATTTGATTTGAGTAGCTACTGTCTGCATGTGAGAATCATGAGAACAAACTATAAGGGGTTGTTGTTCAGTGCGACAGGTTGTTTGCATCGCGGTTTACAGGACTTTTGACCATTGAATATGCAAAAGCAACGTGATGATTGAAGAATAAGCCATTTTAGTTAATTGTATATATATTTTTTAATTCGTCGAATGTGTGACTTCTTTGCGTTTGTTCTTGTTGAGGACCACACGTCGATCACCTCTCACCTGTGAGCCTTCATGGTTGCAGCACTTTGCTATCGTGTTACAAGGAGAGTGAACTGAATCTGAGCTTCCTGTGTGTTCTGACCAGCACTCTGAGGCAATCCCTCACTATTATCCTCCATCACCTACACAGTCTCACAAGCGCTTATCCAATATTTCGGTGCTCTGAGCTGGATGGGATGTTTCCTTGGATTCCAGGTTGTAACTTAGTTTTGTGGTCAGCGATCCTCATCAGAATCTACAAGCCCAAGGAAGGAGATGCATCCACCTCCCTATCTGAAGGCTATGACGTGAGCTTTGTCGGCCAAACCGTGACAACACGGTACTGTAGGCACTTGGTCCAACAGAGTGAATTAGGTGCCTTCCCATCAGCGGTATCTGTCCCATCCTGGTCCTCCAGCCCATTAGGCCCAGCCAGATGGGAATTCACTTTAGATGAAGAGGCTCCTTCCCTTAATGAGATGCAGGAGCCTGAGCATCATCCTCAGCATCATCATCAGGATGTGCAGCAGCCTGTGGGAGCCAGTGGAGAGCTAAATTACCACATCGCTCAATCAGCTCCTTCACCTCATCATCGACCTTCAACTTCAGCTCCTTATGTGTCATGTGTAAACAGCAGACAGCCGCCTTATATACTGTCAATTCAACAAGAATGAAATTATGTCAGATACAGGAAGAAGCCTGTTGCTCTCTATTGTGACAATGTACAGTAGACAAGTGCTTCTTAAGGTGACCAGAGGTCACACATCTCAACTCCAATAGCAGAGATTGTTTACTCTCCAGAGACTGATGACAAGAAACCAGACACATGCACAGTCTTAGATGTTATGTGCTATGTTGCTGAACAGTTGAGCAGCTGGGAGTAAAAGTCAGCCCAGAACATCTTTGTCTGGGGCCTCAGTTTCCTTCTAACCAAATAATCACTGCTCAGCATCTTAGACTCGCCCAACGTTTGTATCCAGGGTCCATCCTTAAGAAACGGTTTCACCCTCGCTGCTAACTGGAGCTGACCACCCTCATCCTATCGGGGCCTTTAGAACCAGTGTGCTTCGGACCACCAGGAGATGCCAGCTGCCATCTGAACAAGGCTGAGATGTACACTTAAAGAGGCAGTCAGGAGGCCTGAGCAGCTCAGCAATGCCTCTTCACATCTCCCAGCTTCTTGTTAGGTGAGTTACAGAGGGAATGAGGAGAAACTGTGGCAAGATGACACTCTGTTCTCATAGGAGTGAGGAGGAAGTGATGAAGTCAAAGGAGGACCAGGAAGCCCCAAAACTACTGGAGACCAAGACAGGCAAGTGAATGCCAAAGGGATGCCTCTGTGGAGGAGGCACCACTCGATCAGATCTCCAAGGAAGCAGTGATGGCAAGCTTCACATATATGGAGAAACACATGGCTAAAGATCCAGAAAGAGCTGCTGCTTACAGAGCAAAGATCCAGAATAACGGGAAACTCATGACATGGTCCAACACAGCCGGTATGTAGGTAGATCCTACCTGATGACAAACCTCCTCTGAGACGGTTGATGAGAAATAGCGGTCGCATTTCTGACTGAACGGGTGTTTATGAGCTTTGTTGATGTGGACAGATTGTGAGGTAATTTATGATGTGGCTAGTTTATGCTTATATAAAGGATCAGACTGGAACAGTGTCATAATTCTGTACAGTACAAGGGACTGTTGCATAGTACAGTAGCTTGTTTACACTGTGCCTTCAAGAAGCTGTCAGTAGCTTCGTTCTTCTTTGTATTGTATAGTTGTGGTAAACGATGGTGTATCATAATTGAACTGTTGCTCTGTTGACTGAGCATTCTGCATATGCAATAGCAATCTGATGACTGAGTAATAAGCCATTTAAGTTAATCGTATTTGGTTGTTTGAATTCTTCTCATGTTTGGCTTCTTTGTGTTCTTTCTTATAGATCTTCAGCTCTTACCTGTAAGCCTTATTGAATGCAGTTACATACACTCAATAAGGAGAAAACTCAATCTGGCCTCCTGCCTGTTCTGATAAACACCCTAAAGCATCATCAATATTTCCTCCCCCTCACCTGTACAATCCAAAGATTACCTACCACTACTGTTACTAGAAATATCATATAAATCATATATATAATTTTTTCAAGTTTCACCGTAGGTGGAAAACAATCATTTTGTGTGTTCAGTTCTTGTCAGTGAAACTATAGGCTTGTATTTATAATACATATTAATGCAGTGGTTCTCAAACCCCCATGAGGGTTCTAAGATAATTTCAAGGGGGTTGCCAGATCATTGTAAAAAATAAATAAAAATAAAGCCTACATTTATCAAATAAATGTTTATTAGGGCTGTCAAAATTAAAAGTGTTTACTTCTTCCCACTCCTTTTTTAAACTTGTTAATATCATGATTTGATTATGTGATATTATTATTCTGTTTTGCTCTTTTTGATATAATTTTCTTTTCTTTTTATATTTTTTCCCCTTTCATTTGTTCAAAATAAATTAAATTCTTTCATTAACTCAAAAGAAGCTTAACATGTTAATGTAAAGAGATTAATATGTGGAATTAACACATGAATTTTTAACACATTAATGCCTGAACAACAAAGTTATAGCTCATGCCGTATTAAAAATTCAAATTGGGGCTCACAAACACAAACTTATGTTATGTAAGTTTGAGAACCGCTGTATTAATGTACAGTATGCTGAATTAATGTTTCATTTTTACAACAACATGCCTACAAATTAAGTCATCAAACAAAAAACAACATAATTTCTATGGTTATCGTAAAGCATTTAAAGGAAACTCGAGATGTGTTGGCTATATTTTAGACATTTTCCACTAAAGGTTCATTCTCCCGTATTTGGGATCTTAAATTTAACTTTCGAAGCTCCTAACTGCATTATTGCTCACTGGTAAAGCTAAAAGTGACAACTCGTTCACACTGATGGATCACACACTGTGTCTCTCACAGGCGTCGTGTTTCTCTAAAATGGTTTGTTGTGGTCGTGTGCTGAAATTGATAATGGCTCTGTGGAAAGCAGGAAATCAATTACCGTCGTGGTGCAACAGTGGTTTGTGCTCAGAAAACACAGTGACATACATCATTTTTAGTTAAAGCCTCAATGTGTAATGTGTCTGCACCATTTCTGTGTCAGTGGTCAGCGTCCATATGGGCTGTAATTGAAAGCAGGTCATATTTTTTTGGTTCCACTGAATGAAAGTAGGGTGGATTTAACAGAAAAGACCGTCACAACAACGTCAGGCAGACATGGAGCTTCTCAAAGATAAATCTCTTTTCTTTCACTGGGTAGCAGCAGAGTACGCTAGCCGTGATGTGGTGTACTTATTTATTTATTATGTGTACATAATTTAATATTGTTTGACAGGCGGGTTGTTTAAGGTCAGGGAGTCGCAGTGACAAAGCAGAAGCCAGCTGGGACGAGGTTGACCCTCGAGTCAGAAAGATCACCAGCATAAACACTCAGCAACCGGCTGTGAATAATAAAAACTTCAGAGTGGAAAGTTTTCCTGAGACCAAAGTTGATGTCTGATTTGCATTCCTAATTAATGAGCATCAGAATGTGCACCGTCTTTGTTTGCATTTTGGAAATTATTCTCGGCACATACTTTGAGGCTGCATATGTTGGGGTATTTTTAAAAAAAATCACCTCCAATCACATGTTCCACCCTATCCTTCATCTCAGTCAGGCTACAAAGTCGAACACTGGAAAGTAAGAAATGGTAAAATCCGACAAAATGTCATTTCTGTAAGTGAAGGAGAGGTGCCTTGAAATGAATACCTTTGATCTTCAGTGACTTGCAGTGAAGTTTACTATCCTGCCATCAAAGAGCACTACAAGTAAAAAAAAAAAATGTTTGAACTCGTGCATGTCTCGCTGGAATAATTTCATTGTTGACAGACGTGTTGGTATAGTAATGGGTAATATTTCTGTTTCTCTGTGTAATGTAACCTGAATATGGAGCCACCAGAAGCTCTGAACAAACAGTAGGTACACAGTCCTGTAACATCACTAGATTATGAGATTAGATGACAGATTAGAAACTGTAAATCTTCAAGTAACACCATGACATTTTAGGAAATAAGCTTGTTTGGTGCAAAGTGAGATGATAGGATTGATATGAATGTGTTCTCTGTGCAGCTAGCAGCCATGTAGAAAGACATGTTTACACTAGTTCCAGCATCTGTGTTGATCCTGATATGAAATTGCAAAAACTACTTTATTTGCATCAGGCATTTTAGTTATTACCATTCATACACTACTTCTTTGATAAAACAATGAATGCATCACAAAATTATTAGTCCTGATGAGCCAACAGAGTTCAGGAGACCAGAACTTCCTTCAAATAGAAGAATTCAAATCCACGCTGACATTGGTAATAAAATTCAAAAGAACACGATTCAACCTATGTCTTTACAAGGAATCTTCTTGTTGCTGTTTAATGAGCAGCGTTTCCCAGAATCCAGGCCGCACATTCAAACGTCGTGGGGTAAACATCGATAGCTCGACAGAAGAGCAGAGTGAGTGTCTGCAGTCAGGTCAGACGGTCTCTCTCATACTTACATTAGCTTTAGTGGATATTATGGAGACCAAGTTCTGATTACATAAGAACATTATCCACAGTGATCTGAAGGGAGCTTTAAAAAAAAAAACTGTTATAAAGTAGTTATGTATTTGAGTTTACTCCATGGTTGTTAAATGCATCTGAGACTTTTTGTTGGTTTTGTTTAACAGAAATTATCAGTAAAAGACTGCATTGAATTGCAGAAGCTGGTGGACAAACCTGGAGCTTGCATACTGAGTTGGACTCACAATGTCTTTTTAAGGTGGCTTTGTTTTTTATGAGGTAGTTTGTATGTTTGCTTGCTATAGCTTGCTGTAATTGTTCATTAGAATTAACTAAAATTTTGCTCCCCAACCTTTTGGTGTGGCCAGGTCTTTAGATTAGTTAATTCGGGTCCAGTTTGTTCATTAATTGTTTTTTCTCTCTCTTTTATTGTCGCTTAATTTGTTCTCGCTTGGGTTACAGGTCACACCTTAAGAGACCCCCATCAGAAATGAAGGTTTTTACCATGTTAACATG
>NW_007578276.1:346837-350122 GCF_000690725.1 Stegastes partitus
GCCCAGACTACTTTTACAGCGTTTGATCAGAGTGGAAGGTGAAGCTGGTGTGCTCGAGCTGCAGTAAGCGATGGAAAGAGACTCATAGACCCACATGTTCTAAAAGAGACAACAGTATAGTCACATCTCAGGGATTATTTTAACAAAAACATGTCTAAATATCTAATTTTGATGCACAGAGAATATTTTAAGAGGTTCAATCAATTCCTAGAGACGGTTTTTGTAACTGTTCAAAAAACCTAAAAAGGAAAAATAAAAAGAAAGAAATATCAGCTTAAATATTGAACAGTGTCATCTTCAATTTGATTTAGTGCCACGTTGCGTCAGTCCAGCCTTTCTGAAAGCAGACAGGACTCTATCCAGACACTGCAGATGAGAGCACAAAAGAATTGTTCAAGACTGAATCACACAGCCACAGATAGAGCACATGAAGGACAGGGATGAAAGCCAGGTGTCCTTAGGTGCTAACGAGGTGGCCGAGGATCTCTGACTGTAGCGTGGAAATACTGGCGCTACGGAGGGGAGAAAAAAAAAAGAGAGGTTAAAAGGTTAAAACTCTAAAATGCTGAGAGGCACCGTGCTTGTAGTGGAAGGAAGGCAGAGTAGCTTCCCACCGAGCTGGAGTCACAGGAGGAGCACAGCTTCTGCATAGAAATGAAGCATTTGAAAAATGAGTTCCAGAAAGAGGAGCAGGACGAGGCAGAGAGGAGAGACGGACGGCCAAATCCCTGAAGGGTGGTGAGGACACTTAAATGGTGTCTGGCAGACGTGGAAATATATGCCCCGGCATGAGAGTGTCATTACAGCAGAAAAAGACAGGCCTGAGAGACTGGGACGATAAGGAAGGAAACGGAGACATGAGAGGAGTCTGAAATATAAGTGTAAAGAAAAAGGGGGGAGGAAGAAATCACAAAGCTGAGAAGTAGGTGGAGGAGTTCAGCAGAGTCAGACGCCTAAACATGCGAGACTGTACTGACTGTAAAAACCGGAGCAGTCTTGGTTTGTTCGCATGCTCGAAATAGTCCTTGCTTACGTTTACAGGCGAAGGAGCTCCTGTGATTGTGCCAGTTATGAAGTGTCACTTCAGAGACGTTGGTTGGATGGCGGTCAGCAAACTGTAACCTGTACCAGAACCACCACAAGTTATTTTTTATTTTGCAGAAATCACACTATTATAGCTGGGAGATCAGAAAACACATCATATGGCATGTGACATGAATCATCATTTGATTGACACCAGTCCATTAGCGTTCTGTTGTTATTTCTTTGATTTGTTTCCGCCGGCATCATTCGTTAAATACAAAAGTTTCTTATCCGTTAGAGTCTAATCGTTAATGCAATATCATCACGGACGTCTGGTTGGTGTTAGATTAATTCTGCAGAGCGACAGTGACCCCGAACATACAGCCAGAGCCATAAAGAACTATCTTCAGAGTCCTGCAACAGATGGCAGCTCCCCCCTCTGGGATTACATAAAGAGCCAGGAGACACTGAGGCAGCCTAAATCCACAGAACTGTGGCAACTTCTCCAAGATGCTTGGAAGCACCTACCTGCCAAGTATCTTGAAATACTGTGAGCAAATGTACTGAGGACAACTGGTGGTGTTTTAAAGGCAAACGGTGGTTCCACCAAATATTGATTCAAGTTAGTTTTTACTGCACTTTATTTTTACACAGTTAATAAAGAAAAAAGAAAAACTTAAACTCCGCTGTTTTTGCAAGCATGCCCACTTTGATTTTAGTGCCTAAAGCCAAGACTAAAACACACATTAACTGCAGCAAAAGATACCAAATGTCAGATTCCAATCAATGAATGAAATGCTTTCAGTATTTATGGAAATGTCACACGGTATTTAGACTAAATAACGGACCGCAGCGGTGACGAAAGAAAAGGTGAGGAAAGGTAATGACACCAAGGTCTTTATCTATGCATCGCGCTGCTTCTTTCCTTTCCTTTTCTTGTTTTTGTTCTTCAGATATTCTTGCCAAGGCTTAGTGTTAAAAGACGGTGTGATGTGTCTCCAGCAGTTGAAAAATCCATGCCTGAAGTTCTGTCTATTATACTCCCACTGGCACAAACAGACCTCCACCTACGCTTTGCCTCATATCAATGTGCCTGACATTTTACAACGTTTGACTGACGCTTTATCGCTGCCACAGATTTTGTCTGAAGGGATGGCGTGGAGATTATGCCAGTTTCCCATCTTGTGCGAGGACAGTGAGACGTAGAATATATCTGGACCGGGAGGCTGAACACATGAGCGTGAATGGCTGACTGAATGGAAACGTTTGTGCTCAGTTATTGTCAGAGAATAATGCATTGTTATAATCCTCGCATAGAAGTGCCCGTCTATTATCCGTCTTTGTGGAGGTTTCCGTTTTTTTACCATGAAAACAAACTTTTTCCTCCATTGGATGCAGGAATTAAACCACAAGTGAAAGTTTAAAGATGCACTGGTGTCTACCTGGTGTGACCTGTTAACCCACCGTGAGAAACCTATAAAAAAATGAAGCCTTGGTGAATACAATACGATACGACTATAGTATAGAATGCACACCGTGTGTATTAGAATGTAAACAGCAGGAAGCTCTGAATGTAAAATAACAATAGAGCAAAGGTTTGTGAAGTCAAAGCCTTTGATGGAGGAATCAAGGAGAATGCAGCATTAGATGTGTTCTACTCGTCGCTGATAGGGTTACAAACACTGCTTTTGAAAGTCGTACAATGGAGTTGCCTTGGGCTGCAAAACTGATATGAATTGATGATCACTTTTCACAACATTAATTTCTGTGTTTGCGTTGGTACGAATGCAAACAGAAAGAACAGCTTCCGTCTTAAATGATCTGAACTCCACAACCTGCACTTACAAGAAGCGCCGTTTCTCTCTCTTATGCAACAGCAGTTACTGATGCAGTGCACATTTAAAGTAGAGAAAAAGGCATGAAAGCAAGTTTCTCAAAGCCATGTTTATGCATATGACTTCTTAATTTTTTCAAATCTTTAAAGTTCCTCACATGCATACTAAATTGGCTTTTAGCATGAAATTATTTGAAAATGTTCTGTCTTTTTTTTTTTTATTATAGTAATTTCACTTGGAAAACTGCTGTGTTAGATATGAAGGAAAGTGATGATGGGATCCCTTGGAGTCAGATAGTAGTTCTGACTGGTTATCTATTAATGACATATTACCTTTGTTAGTTAGCCTCCACCAGAAATATTATATGAACTCAAAGAAAATATGGGAAGGACATGCGACAAAGTGTTGCACAGACCTGGACATGCCT
>NW_007578276.1:350718-375043 GCF_000690725.1 Stegastes partitus
GAGTTTCACCGAGGATCTAGTAGATGCTCCTCCAGTGAATCATCCTGTCGGCCTAAATGAGCTGTCTGATAATTAGGGTTACTACATCAACATGCAGTCGGTGGTCAGCGGCTCCATCTCTCATATTTCTGTCTCATTCCGATTCAAGTCTCCTTCCACATTCACTCTCAAAACTCATCCATTATTTTTCCCTTTGTCTTTCACTCTCTTTGTTTTGGGCTGTCATTGTCCTAAGATTAATTTCAGCATTTAATATCCCGATATTAAAATCTGATTTATTTTCTGCACGCTCCGGCGATCGGTCATTTCGAAAAGCTGACAAGATACGACAAATAACACAATCAGTCCGCTTTGATGTTCATCCATTAGTGCTTCTTTTAAAACAGTTTGAAATCTAAACTAATTACAAATGTGCTTGAAAAATCCACAGCCTGTCCTCTGAAGGTGTTGATCAAATAGAATATTTGTTAAAAAAGAAAAAAATATGTCGGTTAGCGAGATAATCACTCAGATACCAAAACAATTTGTGATATGAACAGAATGTTTGCAGGGAGTGCTGGAGTAAGTGGGGGCATAAAATTTGATTTGCTGGTTGTGAAATTGTTGCACAGTAATTGATTAGAGTTGCATCTCAAGTGGATGTTTTGCTAGAAGCGAGAACATCTTAGTCTTCGCGTACCCATTTGCAAACAAGTCATCTCTCGCTCGTCCTTCCACGAGCAACAAGAGCTACGTTAATGCCTCTTTTTAAAAAACACTCAAACGGCGAGGAGGCGCGTAGTTTTACATAAAAATACACTTAGCAGTCATGGAAAGAGCAAGAAAAAAAAAGATGGAGACATGACTAAAATCACGCACACCTTTTTTTACTTAAAGCAAATAGTTCTGCATCACTGTAGTGCAGAAATACTTCTATCATTGTGTGCTTTCATTTAAGATCAACCTCTGTTTTGTATATTAACTTCTCCTCCTTCAAACAAATCAGCACGTAAATATAAACCACGACTTTTTTTGTTTAATCTTATATTCTTTTTCACTACCACGGCTATGATAAATCACAGGTGCCGGGGGGGAGGTGGGGGGAGTAGAGATGACAGTAAATGGAAGGGATGAAAGAGAGTTGTCAAGTCTGTGACACATGGGATGCAGCAACGGCAGCCAAAAAGCACATTTCTCTCTCGGTGCCAGCATTCCCATACCGAAGCCTCCATTTGACAGAAGTGATGCTGCCAACATCCATTATCACCATCGCTGCCACTTTAATGATTCATTGATGGACCTGTTGTTTGAATATCGGGCCACATAAGACCGACCGACACACTGGAAAGATTTTATTTTTTTTTTTTTTTTAAAGGCATGTGAAAAGGGAAAAATGTGCAGTTGGTGCAGGTGGGAGCTGAAGTTTAGCTCTATTGTAAAGCTGCCGTTTCTCCTGGTAACCAAGGTCACCCTCACACAATACTTTTTTTGAGGCTTTTTAAAACTTTATCACACCCACATGTACTGCTGCATAATTAGCTCACATCTGTTTACTGGCTACCTGAAAACTGGCTTCATAAATTTTATATACTGCCAAGCAAAGTCATGCAGATTAATGATCTGATTAGGGAAATTAGTTTATGGGAAACCTCGGGCCTTGCAATCCAATTTTCATTGTCTCATTCGTTGCTTTAGGAGAGATGACGGAGGGTCCATGAGCTTCATTTTGATTCCGGCACAGTTTTTCACTGTCATTTGTATTTGACAATATTTACCTTGAACTTGCATAAAATTCTTCTAAATTGCGTTTTAAACACCGACTTTATTAGCGCTTTACTCCTGTCAGCAACGTTTTCTTCCACTGACACCTCACAGCTTTCGGAGTCAGTTAAAATGTGCCAACTTTTGCATGCGCAGCTTTATTTGGCACCGTGGAGGTGTGATGATAAGTAAGGAGTCGTGGACAGAACACATTTGGAGCTATCTTTGTTTTTATGATGCAGTTGTGTTTTCTTTTTTTGTTTTTTTTTTAGCAAAAGCTCTGAGATAAAACAACAAATCAGCTTCACAGCTTTCAGGTGTCAGAGATGGAAACTGATGTTAACACGCAACAAAATATGCTGCAGTCGTGACTCGATAATCGACCCTTAACAATCCAGAACCCGATATCCGACAGATTTTTAGGAAAAACCAACAGAACCCATAAAAACAGCCTTAACATAGTGACAACCTTGGATTCTGACTCCGACATGACATTTAATGTCACCAATCAGGATGACGGCGTATTATCTGACTGAACAATCCCACAGATTGGCTACGTTCACACTGCAGGACTTGATGCTCAATGAGGATTTCTTTGTGACTTCCTTCACGTTTCCAGTTCAATGCGACTTGTATGTGATCTGCTGTGTGAACTTCATACGACCCAAACGACCCATACGTCCCGCATGCGCAGAAGAGGACACGACGACGTCACACGCAGCGAGCGTGCTCAGTGTTTACGGAAGTAAACATGGATGGTAACGGTGGAGCGTATCTGCCACTCCCCCGCCACCACCGATGGTGGAAACAGAACTATGACCGCTAAGTAAATTGGCATCAGCAGCCAAGTACTTCCTGTGATTTCAGGCCACTTCCATCCCGTCAGAGCGCTGCCCCGGGGTGGAAGTGGCCGGAACGTACACAAGCGCACCGGTCAGTTAGGCTGAAATCCAGCGATGCACAGTGTTCTAACAATACACTAGTTATTATAACAACTATGAACATTAATTAACAACTAATGAGCCTTCCAGCATCAAGTCCTCCTTGTATCTGGACCTCCGTCTTGACAATCCGACAGCCTTGCTATCCGACATAGAAGAAGGTTTTACATTTAGTGTCGGATTATCGAGTCACGACTGTACATGTAACTTACGTTTTTTTTAAATTCTTCATCATATCACTCATTTATTTGGAACAGGAGCGTGACATCCCGGCTGCTGCACTAATACTGAGCTCACTGGGTAAACAGAGCAGTTTAACGTGTTTGTTTAGACGACAGAACTACAGTGAATCATAGTTTACAGCTCAGCTCTCTGAACTGGTGCACAGGACCTAATATGTGTGCTGGAATTCAAAACGTGTTTTATGCTGCTGTCTTATCACTTTATTCATGATTCGTCCTTCACAGCAGTAACACCGTTGATCTGCTCAGGTTTTTTTGACTCATTGTACAATATGCTGTTAATGTATCCAGCAAAATAAAAAGCCACAGAAATGTTTGAACACATTTTTTTTTCTCTATTAAGCAAATTATTGGAGCCAAAGCAGCTTCTTCCTTCTTGTCGTCTCCATCCATACTTTCTTTTGTGCTCCTGAATGGGTTTGAAGCCCAAAACATTCAGATATTTCTTTTTAAATTCACTACAACAAAGAAATATGTATTCAAACAGGCTCTCTTGTCACTGTTGTCTTATTTTGTCTTGTTTTGTTTTGAAGGATCAGAGTGGTCTACATAAGCGCTGTTCAAATAGCCGGGGAGAAAACCATCCCCAATTTGAAGGCAGGAGCAGCCTATGTAACCTACAGCGGTTCTGTTAGATGGAACATGCTTCATGACTCACCTAACAAACACAGGACGGTCTGTTCTCTTACACAGGTCGGACGCAAACATTTTGTACCTGTGCTTTAGTGCAACCTGACGGTGAAATATAATAGAAACATGGTCATAAATAAATTACAAACCAGCCTCATTTATGAAGGAAATAAGACGAGCTGCACACACGTGTGTCCTGTCAGTCTTCCTCATATTCTGTTTTTAGCGCTCAAATGTACCGTGTATGGATAAAAGAGAGCCATCTTTTACTATTTTTTTTCCCAGTTAGTTACACACTGATAGTGAGCGTGGCAGCAATATGTGAATGGCAAACACGCTTCATATGAAGATTAAATCCTGGGGGATTCTGTTGCAAGCAACTGGCCCTTAGATAAACAGCCGTGAATCCAGAACAGGAGTCGGATGAGGGGGAGGGGAGCACGGACAGGGAGGGATGTACGCTCTCTAGTGTGGTGCTCTATTATTTAAAAAATGACTGTTTGTGGACGCAGGATGACCACCAAAAGAGCTCAACATCACAGCAGGGAGTGTTTTTAATGTGGCTGCAACGACTGTTTAGTTCTGCAGCAGAAACTTTAACAATACAGACTTCCTCAAAGCAGGAAATGTCAAAACATGCCTTTTAAGGTCAAATAAGAATGCCTTATACCCAATCTTAAGAGTAATTCTAATGCTGTAGAACATCTTCCAAATTCCATCATCCACTGCTAGTATATTAAGTCTAATGGCAGCAGCTGGAAGAATCTTTGCGAGGCTATTTTATGAGCAATAAAAGCCTTATTGTCAGAGAGCATCATTATTGAGTCTTGACAACAACTCAGACCACGCTACCAGGTAATAAAGCAAATAACATTTCTCCATCTGAGGCTGCAGATGAAGCCCGAGGATGGCTCTTATCTCAGTCTGGTGCTGAAGACTCGCGTGGCAGATGATCAATTCTCCCGTTCATTCGGTGGTCTTTTTTTTTTTTTTCCTCTCCTTTCTTAAATGCGCTCTTGTTTTCTCCAGCGAGATTTCATCAGTTGCAGCCGCAATCTGATTTTCTGCTATCACAGTAAATAAAGTGATTTTACCTAACAGACGGATTTAATAAGTGCTCATTATTAAGCTTGACGGCAGTCCCGGGGCTCGGGGCACAATGTTGACGGTGTGTGTAAATTATATAAATGCTGCTTTTGGTCTTTTTATGTGGTCCTCAGAAAGATAAATGATTCTGCGGCTGGCATTTCCACGCGGCAGAGGAGCTTGTGAGCGTGTGTTTGTGTCTGTTTTCTGACGAGACGCTTCGGGAGATTCCAAAGGGCAAAACGCAATTAGTATTAATATAGTAATTAGTACTTAATGGACTTGTCACAATGAATAAAGTGTGTTGATTGAATTACTTTTGCTATTTATATTTAACTTATTATTAGACTTCAAAAAAGAAAAAAGAAAAAGAGAGGGTTTTGTTTTCTTACTCTAACAACTGTGTTAAACTGTAATTTGAGCCACATGAGCTGCTTTGATTGAGGAAGTGTCTTTAACCCTGTTCAGGACTTTTGGGGTCTTTTGGACCCCAGATCATCTGGTTTAGGTGACAGGTATTGAGATTGTATTTTATTTTTTTAAATATAAAAATAGGGGCTGCCAGGCGGCTTGGTGGTTAGCACCGTTGCCTCTCGGCTGGAAGGTCGCCGGTTCGCCTCCCGGTGAGGACACCCGGGATTTTCCTGCGTGGAGTCTCCATGTTCTCCCCGTGCAGTGTGGGTTCTCTCCGGGTTCTCCAGCTTCCTCCCACAGTCCAGAAACATGCTGAGGTTAATTGGTGACTCTAAATTGTCCGTAGGTGTGAATGTGAGTGTGCTTGGTTGTCTGTCTCTAAGTGTAGCCCTGTGATAGACTGGTTACCTGTCCAGGTGAACCTGCCTTCACCCTGAGTCAGCTGGGATAGACTCCAGCCCCCCACGACCCTGGTGAGGACTAAGGTGTATAGATAATGGATGGATGGATATAAAAAGAGGGACATGTGTCATGCATTTGGAACCAAAAATACGTCAACTTATCAGAACATTTATTTAACACAGTATAGAAGTCTGTAATGAATACCAACAAATATTTTGCACATATTCTTTCTTGGACCCTGAAAGACCTTCTACATATGGCAACATGAAAGTAAGAAGAGGATTTATGGATATGTTGCCTTGAAATTTAGTCCAGACATCCATGGAGGTGGTGGATACATCCTGAGGACTTTGGTGTACCTCTAAAATTTCCCTCTAGTGCCACTATGAGGGCAAAGCTTTCATTTTTCCAAGGCTTTCATTTTAACCAAATATCAGTTCATATCAGCTACAATTTATAATTCAGCTGAAAGTGACACTGTCTCACTACAGACCAGTCTGAGACGGCTTTGATCTTGTTTACATCCTATTTTTTTTATTTCTTTGCCATTTGTCCTACTTGTCAGAGGACTTGGTTTAGGTGGGAAACTGTTGATATTTCATTCAAGACACTGATGTTTGACTGCACAAATGAACTCGGCTACTTGAGGAACTGCTCGAGGATATTGTTCTTCCAAATGCTGGAATTCACAAAAACACACGTCGCACAAAACACAGTCCTTTTGATAACCGGAATGATTAGCGATGACTCTCCGACGGACTCCAGAATTACTTCGTCAAAGCCCCTGTTCTTGGATAGATGCTGGATGACAGCACATTAGTCTGCTAATAAACTCTGCTTTTTTCTTCTTTTCCGAGGTAAGTGCAGCTGCAGGAGGATGTGGAGGCTTTTCAGGCACAGTTTTCACTCAGTGGGCTCATTGTTATTCACCGCGTGTTATTCAGCATCAAAGGTTTGACGCACACATGGGTGACGTCACATAATAAACATTTCTCTGCACAATCAACACGAGGCAACTGATAAAGGAGCGAGTCACCACGGCTCCGGCTCACAGGCAGGGCCACAAAGGAGACTTTGATTAAAGCTGTCCAGTGCTGCCGTGTTCTGTGAGCTGTGCTGTGAACTGGCCACCCAACAAGGGTATTAAGTTTAAAAAAACAGGCTGTCAATTCCTGTATTTTATTATTTACTCCTCGGAGGGATGTCTTACCTATTATTGCTGAAGCAGCGCTGCAAACAACGCTTCTCTTTCCTCTCCTGGCCGACCTCGTGGCCACATCCTGACATGATGCCAGAGGTCTGGGTGCTGTCTAGAAATGTTGACAAAGTAAACAGGGTTGTTTTTTTAAGCAGGAGAAACTATCTACCTTCCTTAAAGCCTGCTACACACTCCACTTATGATTCAGTATTTTGGCTTATTGGCCCTCACAAATAAAACTCATCATCCCACTGCCAAGCTTCACCAAAGTCAATGTGAGTCATGTTATTATGGTTTAAATCGTTTGCGATGAAATGCCCAAGGATGTGCGACGGAAGGTGCGAGCGTAACATTTGCAAGACCTCACTTTTCTGTAACTTTTTCAGCTTTCCACCGTAATCTGCGCACAAGGTCTTATTATTGCAGTTACACAACGGCAATTTTGTCTGGAGTGCGGCGAACCGAGCGGGTTTTTAGAGACGGTACGGAATTAGACGGTAGAGTGGCGGTGACCTCGGCTCGCACGGAGAGAACAATCATCTCAAGAGGGGCCAAGTATACAAATGTTTTCATTTCAGTGACTAAACAACGCCGCGCATCAGCAGATTTGTCTGAGGACACACGATGCATATTCTTGGCTGATCTATACCGCTGTCTGCTCTCGCTGGGTGTTGTTTTACTTGTAAGGTTAACTGTTGTTGTTTAGTGCAGCTCACAGCACACTTCAGCAAGAAATGAGATCTAGGATTATGGTGTTTTACCAAAACAAAACTGCTAGAATTAAATAGAATAAAATAAACGGAGGACCTGCTCGCATCCTCCAATGCTTTTTTTTTTTTTTTTCAAGAGTTTACAAATGGAACCGTTAAATGTCACGTCCAACCGGAACTAATTCGATGAGCTACGGGTTATTTAATAAAGAAAAATCCTACAGTGAGTGTGCTGAGTTTGACTTGCTTATTTGCCGCGAGGGCTAAAATCTCAGTCTTGAAACAGCAATACTTATTCAACACCAGTATCTTATTTGCTGCTTTTTCTTTGGCTCGAGGAAATTGCAAATGACAGTTCAGATAAGCTGCAGAGGAACGGTTCGTATTTTGGTCCCAAATAAATACGGTTAAAATGTTGAAATGATTAAAGTGTCTCTTGTGCCCACTCCTAGTCTGTAAACAGAACAATGGAGACTCCAGAGCAGGTAAAGATTTCCACTACAATGCGTGTTAAGAATCTATTTGAAAAGCCTTGAAATCTGTCGAGATCGGAGGAGAGCATCTGGAGTCAAAGCAAAGCTGCAGCACAGCAGATCAGCGAGGCTGCCGGGGGATTGTTGTTTTGCTTGTGTGGTTGCGTTTAAGTTGCAACCACTAGTGAAAAATTAAAGGTCAGAACCAAAGCAGGATTTGCCCTCTTTAGCCAGTCACTCTTTAAAAGCCTGACAAACCTTTTTTCAAGGAGAGACCCCTGTTGAATAAAATCCACTGAGTGAGTGAGTCTCTGAAAACAACCAAAAGTAAAATGATCTTTAACGATATTCAATACGTAGGCCTCTTCAATGGGAGGGCAGCTCTTATGAGAGGTTGAAACTCTAGCCTCAGTAGATATTTTTGCACTAGAGAAGAGAAGCAGAGGCACTGTGACATACAAACATTGTGTAACGGGGTCAACGTGTGCTGCTTAAATTACTGAGACTTTTTTTTATTTCTTTTAGGAATGCGGAGTTTGTTATCTCTCAGTCCACACAGAGCAAATCCTTACGACAAGCTTGTTTAAATCATTCCAGCTTAATCGATAAACTCCCACTGTCAGCTCGTTGCTTCTGTCTCACCTCCGCCGTTCAAAGTGCCTGAGAATCACAAAGGAAACCTCGTACATAACGTCCTCATTTAGGAGGATTATGCAGAAGAAATATTTGTGTGGCAGTCAAATCCGAACGTTTACCTATACCTCCTCTCTCTTTGATATGCGATGCAGGGTTACACGTAAGCTGTCCGTTTACAGCACTCCCTCTGTTCAGTTTAAGGACTTATCACTGCACACTACACGGGATGATCCTCCTTGTTTGAGTCCGCAGGGAGCTCGCGTTGGTGTGTGCAGGCACATGGAAGAAGTGTTAGACGCCGATTTAATAACTTCCAACCTGCCAGGTGGGTTTTGTCTACTCTGGCTTGGGCTCTGTTATCAGGAAGACAGACTGTCATGGCAGACATCAAATTTTCACACAATCACCCATCAAGCCTCCCCACCATGCTATCTCTTCTAAACATCATGCATCAACTCTCGCCGGTGGAATTAGATAGTGTTACTGCCCACACAAACACACACACACACACACACACACATGCACAGACAGATCAAATCAATGGCTACCTTCCTCCACATCAGGAAGAGCTGTGGAGTGGGTGGCCAATGGAGGAGTCCGCCCACTCGCAGGATATTCAATTGCAAGCATGTACAAATTCATCCTCTCTCTATCTCACTCATGTTCGCATGGGATCAGCTACATTTACTCATGCACCTTTGGCCAAGTACCGCTTGTGTGCGCACACCCACACATGTCGACCCGACGTAGGAACGCACACACACTCGCACACACAAACACTCCCTCCCTGTCACATGAAAACACCTCAGGACTTGAGCCACACAGAAATACTCCAAAAGACGCAGCTGGATTTATGAATGAAACGGCGAGAATGTGAGAGTGGCTCAAAGTGCACTTCCTTCATTTTCTTCTAAATGCGCTTTAGGTCGCTCTTTAAAGATCGACTTTAAATAGACTGACAAACCTCTTTATCAGTTCTGAGTTACTTTCTTTGCTAATTAGATTTACTCAAGTACTGTACTTACTGAGGGTACTTGTACTTCACTTGAGTAATTTTTCTTTTTAAGCTACATTCCAGGAGCAAATCATCTACTTTTAGTCAACGGCAGTGATTTTTGCAGACTGATTGCTAACAGTAGTACAAATTATGGTGCAGCTAACAAATAAATTATGTTGTAATATTATGGATTCAGTTAGAATATCAGTTATTTTAAATTAGCAATGAGCCGGTCTGCATAATAATTACTTTTTTCTTTTGGTATTACAGGTGTAATTTGATGCTTTTTGCATTTTTATTCTTGTAAAATTAAGATTTTTACTGCTGCATTGCTACTTGTAGCATTTACTTCCTTAAAAAAAACACTTTTGTACCCTATGTAGTATCTCGTGCTATATCCGTGCCTGTCTGTTGCTTCCACATTCCTTCAAAATGAGACAGAATCAGGTAAGGGTCATGCATGTGACTGTACGCCGAACATAAAGGAGCGAAACTGGGGGAAGGGTAGTAAGAGTATTAACCCAAGAGCCTCGGTCCATCCCCTCCTGCGGGTCTCTAGTTAGACATCACCAAGAGAAATCTGCTCATTAGGACAGTAAGAAAGCCATATATCAAACCCAGATAGTTGTCAGATCCCCTCTGGGGGGGGGAGTGGTGGGGTCTGGTCATGATACTAGAACAGAAAATCTGGATGTCTGTGCTCACATACTGTATATACATGCATATTTACGGTTCACCTTGTGTATGTGCGGTACAACATTTGTAGGACAGATTCCTCCCATGGCTCACTGTTGCAGCTGATGTTAAAGACGCCTAATACGAGCAGAACGATGGGAGATTGATGATTTCAGGTGGCGTAGGACACTGCAGGGAAAAGTCATCATTAAAAATGTAATTTTATCATCTGTATTCTACATTATGAATATTGCACCCTTGATCTTCTTTTTTCCTACAATATACGTTAGTTCCGTGACATTCATTGCCAACGAAGAAAATTTCCCATGCATGAATTAAGTAAATTATTAAACGTAAGATGTGTAAGAGTGTTTGATAAATCAGATTTGGGATTAGCGTCTGTGGGGATGCAGGTGGGCAGAGCGTGTTGATATAATGGAGACACTGTCATACCTGTGAAACAGATGGTTATCTGTGTGGGGAAAGGTCAGTGACAATCTTTGCCGCCCTTTTCTCTTCGCCCTTGTGTCATGTAGCTTTTTTGAAGGAGGGACGTTGGCAGCTACCATTCAGCGGCGCTCACAAAAAAAAAACACTTGAGCTCGAAAAAGCCTGACACTGATGGTGTGCGATGGTGGAAATTGGCCCCATGATTGGCTGCGAGACGTCAGGCTGACAGAGTGTACGTCTTCCGTGGGACCTTTTTGGTCGTGATGAATTGTTGACTGACTCGTTGTTATTGCTGCTGATGAAACCTGCCACGCCGGTGAGGCCCGCGAACTTGGGAGATTGATGGAAGAGGTTGTGAATACAGACAGAAGTGACATTTTTATTTACCTCCACTTTATTTCGCAAACGGAGCCGTTTTTAAAAGTAGTAGACGGACACAGATCTTTGGCGTTTGCGCTGGAACGTCGTTGAATTATTCAGGCGTGATGGCGCAAACATTTAGTTTGTACTGGTGTTACTGGAGAGGACACACTTTGCAGTCAGATGGCACCTTCATTAACTCCAATTAATGAGACAATACTATGTGCAGTGAAAGCCCTGCAGAGTGGAGAGTCTTGCAAATTGTAATTAATAAAGCAACGGAGGGATCAAACAGGTCAGCCTCTACATATTTTCACTTATGTTTGTTGTAGCCCAGCACCCACGCATCATGCTCTACTGGATAAAACCTGCCTGTACAGATGTTGAAGTGGGATCTAAAAACCCTGATTTCCAGTGTGATTATGTGCCTGAAGACTAATTTACATGTGTTTTCTATCTATTTGAATCATCTTCATGCCAAACATACACATTGAGGTTTCTTGAGTTGGTTAACTCAACCTGCTGAGATCTCAGATTTGCTTTAGGTTCACTTAAAAATGAGGTTTTTTTTGCATGGAATAATAGATCTGTGTTTTGTCTCCCATTTTCTCGCCGGGAAGATATTGTGCAACAATGACCAATATTTCTCTTCACGTGCTTGCAGTGTGTGAAGGATGCATCATGATACACATAAAGGAAATCTTGTACACCGAACCATCACACTGATCCGTCCTGAATCCCACTGAGACAAACGCCTGCTATGGCCCTCTTTTATCTTTCTCTCTAAGCTATTTTCTGGTAACTTGCCCTAAAGTTGCTCCAGAAATATCTCTGCACCTCAAACACCCTATATACACACACACCCACCCACATGAACACATACTGTATATTTTTAAATCCATGCATTTGCACGATATAAAAACACTCAATTAAGTGAACTCAGTCGCTAAGAATAAAGATGAACATGTTGTGCTTTTAATAAGTGCAAATTATGATCCAGTCCTACAACTGAAGATATAATTCTGTACATAAGGGGCGATAAAGTAAAGAAAAACAGCATCATAACGTGTCTTAGTGAAGTGTTGGGCCACCAGAACAGCTTCAATGGTATTGATTCTCCAAATCCCTGGAGCCCTACTGAAGAGGTAGAGCTTCAGGGACTGGATATTCCCTCCTTCGGTGTTGTGCTGCTGTTGTTGAAGAGTGTTTTCTAATGCGTCAATGCAAAATCTTCCATAGATGTTCAATTGGGTTAAGATCTTAAGCGTCTACAAAGGCCACAAAATGTGATTCACATCATTTTCATACTCAGCTAATAATCCAGTAACCTCTCGTCGCCTATGGATTTGGGCATCGTCGTCTTGGAAGAGACTCCCATCAGGACAGAGATGTTCCATTATAGGATAATAGCGATCACTCAGAATAACTTTGTATTGATTTGCAGTGATTCTTCCCCCTGAGGCCACAAGCGGACACAAACTATGCCAGCGAAATGAGCCTCTCACAGCATCAAAGTGCCACTTGATCCCCTCGCTGTAGGGGTCAAGGGTTCAGGTTTTTCCTTTAATTTGTATCCCATCTATAAATACTGGAAAAAAAAGAAAAAAAAAGTGGATGTTTAGGTGGTGTTTCTCCTGCATTAGTGCAGCCAAGCCAAGATACTTCTTCAACCTCCTCAAGACAAGACCTGCTGTGACTGTTCATATGCATGTACATTCATATGCACATATATGTTGTGTATACATTAGTAGATTCATGCATTTTTAACTATAGTTAACGCTTGTGGCTACGATCCGAAGGTCTGGTATCAAGCCCCACCACTATAAAGCCACTGTCGGATCTTTGAGCAATGCATTTATAAAAACAGTCAATTCAGACATGTGTGCACATTGCCAACATCACAGTGAGCATATGGATGCGTTTTTCACCATTTGGGACTTGTTTGCATGAAATACAGTCGTCCTCTAATGTATTCGTCCCCTTCCATTAAAGAAAAGGCAAAATTCAAAATAGTCACTAAAATAACTAGAAACTGAAAAAAGTAATAATAAATAAAAATTTGGTAAATTGTAACTTAGTGAAATAAGATGTTGCTTTTGAATTGTTGTTGAAAAGCATAACGATAAAAAAAAAAACTCTCCCGGAGAATTAAGAGCACTTTGAAATCCAAATACCTGTCAACAGGTGCAGAAGTCTGATTAAGACTTACAGAAAACACTTGATTGGCTCAAAGAGTTGTTCAACTAAATATTAGTTTATGGGTCCCATCATGCTTGTTTTTAAAAATATATATATTTCTGTTGAACCACAATTCAAAAGCAGTCATGATTTTCATTAACATTTTATTTATTATTACTTTTGTCAATTTCAGCTTATTTCAGTGACTGAAGCTGTTTTTTCCTTCTTTAATGGGAGGGTATGAAGACATTTGAGGACGACTGTATATCCAACCAATTGCACAGAAGCAGTCGGAGGAAAAAAACACGCATGATTTAAAAAAATAAAATAAACATTTTTAAAAGCTGGATTCTGACAACATTTTATACATCATAGTGGCTGTATCATATTGCAGAGACACATAAAATAGAATTAGATTAACATAATTTTAAAAAGTGCCAATAAAAGCTGTTTTGGCCTTTTTCAGAGACTGATTGCTTCAGGTGTGTTGTGCTGATTGTTGAGGTGGAATCAGAAGCTGCCTGCAGAGCTGCTCTCTAATGTAACGCTCATTTCTTTCTTCATCTCTTTGTTGTTTTCTTGCCTCACCCTTACCTATGATCCGGTCGCCCTCATGCCTCTGTGACCCACCATGTACACAGCCTTTAACCTGTCCACTCCTCCGGACTCCAACCTGTCGGACGCGGCGCGGCTCCAGGAGCTGAGCCACCGCGCCGTCAAGGTGAGCATCATCATCACTCTGGGCGTCGTGATCACTTTGGGGAACATCGCGGTTCTCCTGGTGATCACCTCCTCGGTGGCCGGCTGGTCCAGAAACTCCCGGTACTTCCTGCTCTCTCTCACCGCCGCGGACTCTGCCTTCGGACTGCTGGTGATGCCCCTGAACCTGTGGGTGAGTCTGCTGAAGGACTACACCGAGGGCCCGGACGCGCTCTGTCACGTCGTGGCCTTCTGCAACGCCACCGTCTACTCCACCTGCATGTACACGCTGGCCACCATCAGCCTGGAGCGGTACATCGCGGTGCTGTACCCGCTGCAGTATTCCAGCCTGATGACCAGGAGGAGGACGCTGCTCCTCATCGCGTTCACCTGGTGCTTCCCTCCCTGCCTGCTGTGGCCCATTTCGTTCCCAGATGGCATCATCGAGGTTCACTTTTCCACCGCGTCCCTGGTCTGCAACCCGTCCTACTCCTCTAATGTCGGATACTCCATCAGCCTGACGTGCTTCATATTTTTCCCGTGCTCTGTCATCATGACTTACGCAAACTTGAGAGTGTGGTGGGCAGCCAAACGACAGAGGCTGAAATTGCGCAAATACGACTGCGCGCATAGCAGCAGACACAACGTGGCATCCAGGGTGCTGGTTCCGGTGCTGGCGGCCTACTACACCTGCTGGACTCCCTGCATCGCAGCTATGATCTACAACGGTGAGTCAAACTGGGAATAAGCCGACAAATGAAGTAGAAGTGAAGGTGGAAAAAAAGCAACAAAAAAAATAAAATAAACAAAACTGTGAAAAGTGTCTGTAATTCTCCTTAACTTTGAAAACTTGCTTCCATTTGTCAAAGCTTTCTTATAAACCACAAGTCATGGTTAAAGTTTAGATCTACCACTATAGATTAGTATGACAATATTTTGCTGCACTTCACTTGGTCTGTAAGGCTAAAGATGAAGGTGTTCAGCTTTCAAAGTGCAAATTATCCTCCAATAAAATCTAAATTTTGTACAGAAGTGCGACAATTGAAAGGAAACGGCAACATAAAGTATTTTAGTGAGGCCATTAGAACAGCCTTGGTGCACCTTTGCATTGATTCTCCAAGTCTCTGGAAGTCCACTGAAGGGATTAACACCGTTCTTCCACAAGATATCCCCACTGTTTAGTCTAAAACCTCCTACAGGTGTTGGTTCAGGTTAAGATTTGTTGTCTACAGAGGCCATAGCATATGAGGTGTGTCCGAAAAGTTCCAGGACTGGTGTCACAAAAGATCAGTGTACAAGAAGAGGCAAGAGTTGCAGCAGGACCAGTGGTGGCTGCTTCACCATGACAACGTGCCTGCTCACAACGCCCTGAGCATCCCACAGTTCCTGGCTGAGAAGAAGCAACCTCCCTACTCACCCCACCTGGCCCCGTGGGGTTGTTTCCGCTTCCCAAAGCTCAAGGGGGTCATCAAGGAGACCTGTTTAGAAGACGTGGACGACATCAAGATGGCTGTGACGACGGAGCTGCAGAGGATCCTGGAATAATCCTTCCAGGAGTGCATGGCGGCGTGAAGGCAGAGAAGGCTGGGGGAGTGTGTTAGACTCCAGGGGGATTACTTGGAAGGAGAAAACTGGTAGTTTGTGGTTTGGATTTGAAATCTATCTTTTGTGACACCAGTCCTGAAACTTTTCTGACACACCTCGTATTGTTCCCATCATCGTCACACTCATCAAAATGTTCAGTGACTCCTCATGTTGGGTCACCATGTCCCACCAGAGCAGCTTCAGTGCATGTTCCTCCAAGTCTCTGGAACTCTACTGAATCGATCACCACCATTCTTCCAAAAGATATTCTCCATTTTATGTTTTAAAGGTGGTGGCGGAGAGCGCTGTCCAACATTTCAGTCCAAAATCTCCTACAGGTGTTGAACTAGGTTGAGGTCTGGTGACTGCCAAGGTACCTTATGATTCACATCATTTTATACCCATTATGTTATTCAGTGACGACTCCTTCCCTATGGAGAGACCACTGACTACCGATCAGTTTAGAAATGTTCCATCACAGGACAAAGGCGATCGCTTAGAACAGCTTTGTATTGATTTGCAGGGACCCTTCCCAGTAAGGGGGCAAACCACGTCAGTACAGCTCCTCCCAGAGCCACCAGATCCCCTCACTGTCAAAGTTTTTCCTTTAATTTGTCTCATCTTTACATACTTTAAAAAATGGATCTCTTGTATCAGTGTAAAACCTCCTCATCTAAGAGCATCACATCCTATTGTTGTATTCAGAAAGGAAGAATAAAGGAATCCAGCCGACTGATAGTATTCTGTTGATGGTTATAGCTAAACTCGGTGGTATTTACTGAATATATTGGAACATTTACAGCCAGTCTAGTCCTAAAGCTTCTAATATGGGCCAAAGAAGTCTTTCTGAAAAAGTGCCACATCAACGTGCAATGGCAGCTTGGGCACATGTAGTAGTTTCGTATACGATGTTGAGACTTAAGGTGTTTTGTATCGCGTATTTCTGAACCTAAGAGGGAAAAAAGTCAGTTTAAGTTGAAAGGCATCTGTTCATTTTTGTGTATTTCTATGCCCTTTAACATAAGAACTCAAATGCGGTCTTAAAGATGTACATTTAATATCTATTCCCCCCTTCTGCAGCTCTTTCTGTTGATTTCATCAAGTACTTTGCCGAGAGGAAGAGCTGCCTGTCACAGTTTTTAGTATGTAATTCTGGGCATGAATATACTAATTCAAAGCCAGTTATATGACTCAGACACTTTTTGACTTTTCTCATTTACTCCAACCATGTGCTGTCTTGGCGTAATCAAGCCTGAAAGTGGAGTCACAGCTGAATATTTTTAGAAGTGAAGACCTTTTCCAAAGAGGGCTGTAATTTATCTGATGTGGATGAAAAATCCTTCAAAATGAAGCTGACAGTCTTAAGTTAAACTTCAAAGCGCGCTGCTGTCTAAATGCTAGTGAGTCGCGCTGTAGTTTCCTCCTCTCTCTACCGAATCTAGCACTTAATTTTGTACTTTCACATCAAGACTATAACTGTTAGCTTGATGGCTTCATATCATTGCTCTCAGGGGAAAAAACTTGCATCTTCAAAGGTGTTTTTAATGTGTTATCAGTTTGATATATTACATGCTAATCTATGGTTTTATACGTTTACACGCTGTGTTCCCCTCGTTTGGAAGTTTTCTCATTTCATTGCTTTTTAACTTTGAATCGTTGTCAATTTAATTTTGCTTTTTTTGACAAGAATTTACATGAAAAAAACTCTTTCATGTCAAAGTGAGAGCAGGTTTTGACAAAGTAATGTGAATTAATTAAAATAAATGATTGCGTCAGTGTTCACCCCCTTCAGGGCAGAATTCAACAGATGCACCTTTACAGCGTTGAGCCTGTATGGATGGGTCTCAATCAGCCTTGAACGTCTGGACGCTGCAATTTCACCCTGCTCTTTGCAGAACTTCAGGTTGCACAGCAACACGAGTCTTTTTCAAGTTCAGCCACAAATCCTCAGTTGGATTGAGGTCTGGGCTCTAAATCAGAACATTCTCCTTGATATCTTTAAACCATTTAAACCAAACAAATCTTCTAAGTAACTTTTCTTGCAGCTTGAATCCCCATACTTTGCTGCATTTATTTTATCCTTGACCTGTACGAGCTCTTTAATCTTTGTTGCTTGGAGTGTTACAGCCAAGAGCACTGATTCACCAGTGACCGTACCTTCTAAATGCAGGCGTCTTTATGATACCATCACTTGAGATGCATTCACTGAGCTCAGATGGCGAGTCACTGTAAAGGAGGCAATACCTGTGCAATCACTTATTTTACATTTTTAATTAATTGACATGACTTTGTCGAGATCTGCTTTCACCTTTACATGAAAGAATCTTTTTAGTAATTTCTTGTCAAAGAAAAGCCAAATTAAATTGACCATGTCCCACCAGAGCAGCTTCAGTGGACGTTCCTCCAAGTCTCTGGAGCTCTACTGAATTGATCACCACCGTTCTTGTAGTTTGCAGTTTGGATTTGAAATCTATCTGTTGTGACACCACCAGTCCTGAAACCTTTCGGACACACCTCGTGTTATTCCCATCATCATCAGATTCATCAAAATGTTCAGTGACTCCTCATGTTGGACCACCATGTACCACCAGAGCAGCTTCAGTGGACGTTCCTCCAAGTCTCGGGAACTCTAATGAAATCGATCACCACCATTCTTCCAAAAGATATTCTCCAATTTATGTTTTGATGGTGGTGGCAGAGAGTGCTGTCCAACATTTTAGTCCAAAATCTCCTATCTTTGACATGAAAGAATCTTTTTTTAGTAAATTCTTGTCAAAAAAAAGCCAAATTAAATTCAATGATTCAGTGTTTAAAAGCCTTAAAAGGGAAAACTGAGGCAGCTGTGGCTCAGGTGATAGAGCGGGTTGTCCTCCAGTCACAAGGTTGGTGGTTCGATCCTCTGTCCCTTCACAGTTGAAGTGTCCTCGAGCAAGACACTGAAGCTGAAGTTGCTCCCAATGGCAGGCAGCAGCTTGCATGGCAGCTCTGTCACCATTGGTGTATGAATGTGTGTGAATGGATGAATGAGACATGTTTTAAAGCGCTTGGATAAAAGTGCTATATAAGTGATCATTTACCATTTATTTACCAAAACTTCCAGCCCTGTACATGTTCATAGACCATCCATAGCCAGACTTTTGTTTGTTCATGTAGAAGCTGCTGTCTTGCGTTCGCTCTGCTGCCGTCGTGTTGTGGATGCTCGCCTTACTTCAGTCTCCGTGTTTTCTTCACCCACAGCAGTGTCAGGCAGCAGCGTACCAGAGTGGATCGAGTTTGTCGTGGTGTGGCTGCCAACGTCCAACGGTTTCCTCAACTGCATCTTCTATTTCTGGATAAACCGAAGCTTCCGCAGGAAATTCCATCTTGTCCTTCAGAGGCTGACGCTGGCCCTCTGCCCTGAGCTGGCCAACACTCTGGGCTGC
Organism: Stegastes partitus; assembly: GCF_000690725.1. Taxonomy (NCBI): domain Eukaryota; kingdom Metazoa; phylum Chordata; class Actinopteri; family Pomacentridae; genus Stegastes; species Stegastes partitus. Next base: position 369,556 of record NW_007578276.1, read on the forward strand.
TGCAGCACCGCGAAGACACAGTTTGTGTCAGGAATTCAGGATAATAACAACAGCGTCCACGAGCGCTCCTCCAGCGTGTCCTCCACCTGCACCCTGCTGACTTTGGCTTAGGCCCCTCCGGACCTGAGGAAGGTTCAGGACATGATCAGTGATCTCTGTGTTGTCTGGCTGGACTGGACAAGTGACGCCATGCTGCTGACATATCCCCACATAAGGTATCAGGGTAAGAGATAAACACATCTTCACATAGGTTGCAGTGCAGATGGTTTGATACTCAGACAGGCTAAGATGGCTATGATGTATTTGAAATAACTCCTGTGCAGGCTACATCATTATATTTTGATTTAGATGGATTATTGTATACTTTTCTCCTTTTTATTTTATTTTTTAAAATCAAATTTCAACCTAAAATCAGTTGACTGGAACTTAATTTATAACTTATTTGGGTTTTGTTTTGTTTTACTCATTGCACATTGCTCCCAAGATTTGATTTACTGTCAGAACTTAGTCTTAAACCACCTTTTAGTTGTTTTATAATTAGCCATCAACCCTGTCTGTGCCCCTGAAAGGCCTGCCATTGTTCTGCATGCAGCTGTATAATCAGTCTTTTACTAACGTCAGCTGTTGCCAAGTGACACCTGTTGCTCAGGTCAACATACAGTATTTTAGACATTGTAGGTTAGCCAATTAGTCCATCACAGGAAACTGATATTTAGACTTATTTTCATTTGAGAGTTTGTGAACAGCTCCATCCGATTACCGGCGTTTTGAACGACCGAGGCCGTCCACCTCTTCTACAGTTTGAACTGTGCGTCAAAGACCTTGGCATATAACAGCTTGGAGAAGTTAACCTTTAAGTCACAGCATTTCAGTGTGCGCAAGGAGAAAAGTAATTAAGCATCTACACTGTAGAAAGGTCACCACATTTGTGCCAGGAACAGATAGCTTGGGTAACTTCTGAGGCTCTGGTTGTTTATTTTGAGATATTAAGCCGAAGATATTCCTTTTCAGTGAGTTCAGGCTTCAGTTTGGATTCAGACTGACACGGAGCGCCGTCATCTTTGTCTGAAGAGAGTTTTCTGTCATGGTGGAGATTGGTTTCAAGATAATCAAGAGTGTGTTTTTTTTCAAAAAACATCGAAAGGAAGCTCAGTAACATTTTATGCAATATATTTTAGCCTTTATGTTGCTGCATGGCGTTACATCACTGAGGTGCACATGATGGATGAGCATCAGAGGAGTCACTGAATTATGTGAGGAAGAATGACCGACCGAATAATAACCTTTTGTGTGTATATGTGTTGTTGTGTTTCTAAATTCATAATATTATAAACACTGAATATTTGCTAATGTATTGATTTATGGATGATCTATGAAATAAAGCCTTTGAACTGTTGGAGTCTTAGTCTTTACTCTGGAGTTCAACACATATCTATCATTTGTGAGGGCTGCAAGGTAGAGCAGTGGTTAGCACCGTTGCCTCGCAGCTAGAAGGTCGCCGGTTTGCGTCCCGGTGGAGTCTCCATGTTCTCCCCGTGCAGCGTGGGTTCTCTCCGGGTTCTCCGGCTTCCTCCCACAGTCCAAAAACATGCTGAGGTTAATTGGTGATTGTAAATTGTCCGTAGGTGTGAATGTGAGTGTGCTTGGTTGTCTGTCTCTAAGTGTAGCCCTGTGATAGACTGGTTACCTGTCCAGGTGAACCTGCCTTCACCCTGAGTCAGCTGGGATAGACTCCAGCCCCCCTAGTGAGAAGCGGTGTATAGATAATGGATGGATGGATGACTGCAGTGAAGTTAAAGTAAAAGGCGTTTAATGGATCCATTTCAGATTTTTCTGCTGGTTCAGCTTGGACTGCTGCACGCTGAAGAACAAAACAGGTCTGTCAGTGCAACAGTGCAGCGCAGTGTAACACACTACTGAGTCTTATGAGGTTGTTCACTCCTATGACAGCGTGTTTCTGCATGAGCTGTTCTGCCTTGTCAGGCAAAATCCAGAGCGCTTCGTTTCCAGTGAGCGTCTCTGCTTCTGTATGCCGTGGACGTCTCTCCAAAACCTGCTAGAAAATTGCAACACCGAGAAATGCTGCAGTTGTGGGTTTTTTTGTTTTTCTTATTAATAAATGATTTTGTTTTCATTGCAGGAAACGGTGCTTTATGCATGCAGCGTTTGCTCTATACCAAACGTACAGAAATGGTTAGTAGTTGCCTAATGAAGACGTATAAGTTGGATTTCTCTTGTGCAGCATGGACAGCTCCCATGTGTTTTTATAATAGGCTGTGAGGGCTTGAGGAGAAGGAAGAAGGCTTTTAAGTAGAATTTATTGCCTATTGTGAGACAAACACAGCAGTATGATAAAGTCACTTAAATGGCAGGTTTTTGTCTGTATAGCGTTGTGCAGTTTATAGACTACTGTGATGTGATATAAGGCTTCTACACTGTGTGTATTGTTGTCTATCATTAGAGGAACTTTTTCCTGCCTGGTATGGAGTCTGATAACTCTTGTATGCTGAACAACTCAATCAGTAAGTTAGTGTTTTTAAAAAAAAAAAAAAAAAAGACATTTGATTTTGGTAATGGTTGCACTCTGCTTCTTCTTCTTCTTTCTGATGAGATGTTGAATTCTGATGAATAATTTGAATTGGATTATGGTAATTGCTACCTACCAGGGCCGTGTTAGATAACAGGTTGAGCCAGGGGTGCTGAGTTACAAAACATCATCAAAAATAATCACAAGATGAGAATATAATGCTTTGGCTTTTCTTTTTTTTTTTGCATAATAGATGGGTGCAAACTCGATAGATGTCGGCCCTGATGGTGTTCCGGGCAAAGGATGAACGCCAACAGAAACAACGGGTCTGTGTATACATATATATGAGGTCAGTGAATTGTGAAGCAACAACAAGTAGTCTCATAAAAATGGATGTGCAAAATATAAGTTTAGAAAGAAGCATTGACCGGCTTATGTGATGACTGCAACAAACAGCAGCATCTCCTCACATAGGCCATGTACAGCAGCCCAACATGTTTCACAGGTTCATACATTTTACAGTATTAAAGCTGATATGTTTCAGATATTTTATTAACTCAGATTTATGTGGTTCAATATATAGACCCAGAGACAGAAATGTAATACTGGCAGGAACGTTTTTAAATTTCCTTTGGTGAATATGGCGCCTTCATCGGTTTAAGTCTGTCAGAAAAAAAAAAAAAAAAGCTGTGGATGTTTTCATTGTGAGTGTTTCTAGTGAACCTTTTAGGCAGTTGTCAAAACTGCTGAATCCACTTGGGATTCCCTCTGCAGACAGACGCTGGTTCTCTGTACGTCTCCGCTACCGTCGAGTCCCCATGTGCATGAAAACAAACAACAACAACAACAACAGCAAAACGAATATGATTCTATCCTGTGTAAAACAACAGCCCATGCTCACTATGCATTCCATGAAACATGTGACCTCTTCAGCAAACTCAGACCTGGTCAGAGATCAAGTTTGTTCCTGCTGCAGCATCCATAAGTGTTTTTTTTTTTTTTTTTCGCTGCTGTGTGAGGTTTTGGCCAAGCAGGTCTCCCAGGACGCTGGAGTGTTGTGCATTAGCAGCCTCAGCTCTCCTTGAGGGCAGACGCTGATAGAAATGACAGGCGATTCAGTCATGGGGAAAGATGTTTATCTGAGGGTTTCATGTGCTCACACAGATACAATATGCCGCCTTATAGGAGCTCATCATTCTCTCCGGTCATTATTCCTGTCACTACATTAAGACTGACATGGATACGAATGGCTTCATTGCTTTTTTGCTGAAAAGCTGAGAAAATTTTCCAAGACAGAAAACAGATGCAGCAGAATTCTAATGCATAGATGCATAAATAAAACATAGGAGGCAGAACCATCAAAATGCTTCTGTTGTGAAATCTTGTTAATCTGTTGTTTGTGTGCATTACTTTTAAATCAGCGGAGCCTTGTTTCAGACGTAGGCAGGGGTGGAAACAGCCCAGATGTTTGCAGAGGAACTGTTTAGTCAGTGTGTTGTTGTTGTTAAATATTACTTTAAACAGCGCACATGGTCTTTATCAGCATCGCAGCAGCAGCTTTGCAGGTTGTTGTTTTGCATCTTTCACACAACGTCTGGCAGCGTCTTGTTATTTTCTGTGCTCGTGAAAACCTCGAGATACTGAATTCTGAACTCATATCAGGCGTTTTAATACATACATGAAGCTTCACAGTTTTTGGTGAAAGCCACATGAAACGACTGTGGTATTAATATGTTGAGGTTGTAGTGCCATCCTGTGGTCATACACAGTATAGCAGGAAGCAATGAAATGCTAGTCAACATGAACAGATGAGTAAGATTTTGGACTGATTATAACAGAATGCATTGCCATGATTTAACACAACTGAGAGCTTCTTTTCTTTTTTTTGTATTACCAGCATCAAGTCTTACAAATAGCACACAGCACTGGAGTCCAAGTAAACTCAAGATATTTTTCTCCTTAAACAAGTCATCAGTTCCTGTAATAACAAGATCCGGCTCTCGATATGTTCCACCTGATTAAACCTGATTAAAAAGGAGGAATCTATGGGCGCTGATGAGCCCTCTGTGCTGTGAGGGCTCTAGTGAAGGTTGCAGATTGAAAGGATTTAATTTCAGTCGCCGCTCCTCTCCACTTACATCCCTCTCTCGTTTCCAGTCGGTGTAGCTCAGGAGAGCAGGCATACGCACGAGTCAAGTGTTGTTTACTTTGTGCTGTTGGATGCCTATAAGAATGTGAAATCAGAATATAAGTGCCTTATTGATGAACCTGACAATTTGAACAGATATTTGATCTATTCCACTCACCTCCCTGTAAAGAATTTAAAGTGTACAGAGACTTCTTGTTTTTAATCTGATCCTTATCATTATGTAGTTTAAGAATGTTTTGATGGTGTTTTTTAAAGGAGCTCGTAGCTTTTGGTCATCAGCTGAATGTGTAGAAGCCAGGAGCAGGACCAGGGAGGGAAATTAAATCCAGCTGTTAAATATTTCATATCTGTATTCTTTTCAAATTAGCACAGTGCTGTTGTGACATACTGACCATCGCTGAGCTCATAAATAATTCAAGCAAAAGGAGTGCTGTAATGGTATGTAGTTACACTCTTGTCCGAGACAGAACGTAAACAGAACTAGTCTGCAGAATGATGTGCTGATCCAACACGAGGCTGAGGGAGGCGGCGCCGTTCACTGGAACTGCTTCGTCTAATGACTGAGTGATGAGTGGAGTTCTCTTGGGCTGCTGTAATCTTAGATGTTAGTTGAAGTAGAGCTCCAGAGCGCTCCACACTTGCTGTTGTTGTCTCAACAACCCGGCACTTGTGTCCAGACTTACTCCTCGTTCCAGGCGTCACACTTTAAACTCAATCTGATACCCAGCAATTACTGCCACACCAAAGTATAGTTTCAAAGCCCAAACAAAGCTTTATCCACATGGGGCCCACACAGCTTTCTTTCAGCATGA
>NW_007578276.1:375644-382663 GCF_000690725.1 Stegastes partitus
GCACTCTCACTACTCTGTACTCTGTATGTGAAATATATTTGGAAGAAATATTTTTGAAGGAAGGAATTATTCATTTCCAAATTTTTCAAAGTTGTCATTCAAGCACTTGAATTAAGGATGTATGACATAGCTTCTAATTGAATTGTTTTTGTCTGGCAATTTTTGTTATTTACCTGCATAAGCCCAGCTGCAGTATTTCCCTCTGACACAGTTCTTTTTTTTTTCACTACAATTTCTGGAACAACAGTCAACTAAACAAATGCTCTGTTCAGACGGGTAATCTTTGTCACTTACATACAACAGCATACCATACTTGCATAACTCATTCACATGCATGAATAATTACCCACTTGCACCTCAAGATTCATTTTATTCAAAGAGACTTTTAATGACAGGAAATGGCAGTTGAAATGCAAAGACATGGCAAATGTTTATCTTTGAAGTCAACCAACTAAATCTGCGAGTAACATCGTAGTCACGTGTAAAAATAGCAGCAAGTTCTATTCAGAAACTTCTATGAACGGACATGTTGGTAATAAATGGACTTAAAATAGTCTTTTTGGAAAATGCTTTTTTTCCCCCATAGACACGTGAAGTTAAATGCATATTTCAGAATGTTTAATAAATTTAGTAATTTTACAAATGCTACCTAAACCAAAACATTTCTAAGCAGGCCAAATTGACAACCTAGAGAAAAGATTTAGTACATAAAATAATCATTAAAGAAGTGGACTGATGGAAACCATCTGCAAAGTCTCCCAATTAACCACCAGCGGCCCAACAACAAACACACAGCAGACGTCGTTAAATACAATTCGAACCCTCCAGTGACAGCCGCCTGCATCACTCACCCAAAAATTAAGATGCATTACGACGAAACAAAAAGTTGTGAAAAAAGCATCAAGTTAAATAACAAATGGCATAGAGAAAAAAAATTAGAAACAGAACGCTCAAACAACAAGTACTTTCTCTTTCAAGGGTATTCAGTCGTCATGATAAAGTTGTTCTGCATCGGTACAAACCCCAAACATTTATCAGCTGCTTTGAACATTTACACTGATTTCTGAAAAAAAAGAGGGGACAAGTCAGAGCACATTCTGTCTTAAATAATCAGATACAACATAATAAACCACAATTTTCAAATAGGAACAAACACAAAAGATTTGACACCACATTTACATAATTGGAAAGATGACGTGTTTGCAACCAAGTGATAAATGAAATCAGGCATCGTTTAGCGAGAGCAGTGAGTGAAATAATCCCAAGATTTGTATTCAGAGTTCTGTGGTAACATTTCGTACTTCGATAAAATCCCAAGAAAACGCACCAGAGTTTACGGAAGTCGTGTATAAAAAGTCGGACGATAGCTGCTGACCTAGCATCTCCCTTTCATCTGTTTACGTGATGATGTATGAAAACCAAGAGGCGACAAATGCATATGAAAACTTAAGTTAAACACTTAACAACAATGACAACAGGCATAGTGACAATGAAACATAAAGAAAGTGAAGGCAGACGGTTTAATAAAGTCACCGCCCAGCTCTGTCTATTCGGTGCACTCTGATGAGGACTTTATCAAACTGCTGCCTTCCTCTTTCTGTTGCACAGAATGCTGACAACTCCTTAATTGTGTGCGTTCAGAGAGAGAGAGGAGGTTTTGGTCAAACATTTCAAGGCCTCCATATAAAAAGAATGACATGAAAACAGGAACACCAGCACTCAGGAGGACTTGTGCTCCAGCATGTAGAAGCGATACATGACGCCGATGACGGCCGCCGCCACTGCAGGTATCAACCACATGGTCCAGGAGCTGCTGCAAAAAAAATCATTTATTGCATTTAGAAATGTTTTTAATTCTGTATTTCTTTGTAGCTGTCAAAACTGCAAGAAGACTTTGTTTACAAGTAAGTGCAGTGACTGATGTTTGCTTTTAGGTTTTGACTGACACCATGTGCGAGCGGTACAACGAACAAAGACACATTCATGACAGTGACTCACCTGGATTCGCCTGAATTTGAGACTTCTACCTCCTGTGGTGAGAACAAAATGATGCAAAGTCAAAAGGGATGCCGTAGGAAAGCAAAACGTTTTGTATGATCTCAACATCGACTGAACTTACCTTCGACGTCTCCTGTTTTCTGTCATCCTGCAAGGTAATGAAAAATAATTAGTGTTGCTTTCCTCGTCTGGTAAAACTTAATATTGATAAATGTTGGAGAAAAGTTTGTTTGTTAGTTTGTTTTCATGAAGTCGCTACAATTATGCTACTAAAAAAAAAATCACTACTTATACACAATAATATACTATTTTAAAGATATATATTGTTCTGGTAACTATTCCATTCCTTAAAAAACATTAAACGCACTTCAAGGGTGCTCAGTAGATTCACTGATGGACTTCAGTTCATTTTTCTTTTGGGTAGAAAAGTTTATTTTTTGTCTCATCCTCTCACTCTTTCATGTGGCTGTTTGAGTCATACGAGGCTTTTTGTCCTGACCAGTCACTCTTACACACACAGGCTGTATTTACTGTCTATGCTCACTGTCCTAACGGCAGGATCTCCAATGACAGCGCTGCTTTTGCTACGATTAGCTGCAGGACAATCCCTCAGTGTTTCCATATTATTTCTGAACATAACAAAAAGTGAACGTTAGAGAGAATGCCGTGTAGGAGAGACATTTGAAAATAAACTATGCCCCGACTGGTTGAGTTAAACAAAACATCTCTGGATCCAGAACTACTGCTCATCTGATTGTGTCTAAAGGTGCAACAAACCAAATCTGTCACGTGCCTGAAGTTATTAATAAGCATAAAACTCAAATTGTTGCAGGGACATCTTGTGACCTCCAAGCAACCAGCAAAAATGACAAATGGCTCCTTTTCCTTCAAGGAAATCTTGTGACCAGAATTACTCATTGGACCAGATTAGTCTAGGTTTAAGCGTCGACAATGATTTGTTAGAAGTTTAACTGGAGACATAATGGAGAGACACTACAGGCAGGAAGCCAAGCTTTTTTTTCTTCTTCTCACCATGTGAAGCTCCCCGATGAAGTACTGCTGCAGCATCTCCCTGGCGTCTGTGGAGTGACCCACATCCTCAAAGCTCTCGGAGGCGTCGGAACCCGCCTGCTCCAGCAAAACCTCCTCACCTCCCGGATGCTGGAATCACAGAATGAACAGGAGTTAGTTAACTTTGTGTCCCTCACACACTCACAATACCCTACAGGTTTAGTGTGCTCGATTAAGTTAGTTTAAAAAAATAAATTATACCTGTCTTTGAAATTCCAGGTAAACTTGAACATCAGCACAGAACAACACCTGTTTATGCTATTACTACTATTATACATCATGAGCGCCATGTAAATAAAAGGAGTGAGAAAAGTAGCTTTTTTCTATGTAATAACTAATAATATAGCCAAATATGTTAAGGGCTCCCTGCTATGTATAGGATCTAATAGATGCTTAAAAACGTCTCAGCTTTATGGTATAAACTATCAGAAAAGAACCATGCATGTACTGTATGTAAAGTAGTGAGTGATCAGAATCAGAATCAGCTATAATGGCCCAGTATGGACACAACATCCAAGGAATCTGGTTCTGTCTGTTGGTGTCGCCCCAGGAATGAGCGAGGAAAAGGATAACAATAAAGTGAAATAACTATAGAAAGAAAAAAAATAAGATAAAATAAGTAATAATAATAAAATAAATATATACAAGAATTTCCACATCTAGCAGAAAAAAATATATGTACAGTGGTGCAAAAAATAGCAAAAATAAATAGAAAAAAAATAGGTGAATAGAAGTGTAATAATTTTTGGGATTCTAGGTGCTGCTTATCCCTAAAGAAAATTAAATACATGCTGTAAGAGGGACACAGCAGTAGTTCATATAATAGTGTGATATGACGGTTGTTTATCATTTTAAGTTATTTTGACATATTTGACACCAGCAACAATTTATAATTTGTCTTTTAAAAAAAACTTTTCTGAACACATAACTTCTTCTTGACATGTGAGAACTAGAAATTATTTGCAAAACTAATTTTAGAAATTAAAGTACGTGAATCCAAACGCTGGTGTTTCTCATTATCTACACACCGCTTAATCCTCACTGGGGTCATGGGGGGCTGGTGTTTCTGATGGAAGTAAATTGGTGTTACAGAGGTCCCAGATTTACTATTATAAGACTTGTACACGTTTACATTGAACCCAACTTACAGGATGTTCCGACAACTATTGCTGTGAATTGACATTAACGTTGCAGTTCAGGCTAATGTGATGCAAACGTGCCGATGCTATGAAGACACAGACCAGCGACTTGCTTAGATTGTTAGCTAACGTTAGCTAATCGTTAACATCAGGTGAAGTTTATTTGAGTTTCCTCACATAACCCTGTGTAACCCTGAGGTAACTCGGGTTTACTTTACACGTTCAGGTGTTGAACGGGGGTCTCTGCTCCGTCGGTGAACCGAACACGTCAATACGTAACATTCCCAGCAACCGCCGCGTACGTCCAGGAAGTAGCCGGAGCCAATGTGACATAATCAAAGACTTAACGCGTAAATTCATAAAATTAATTAAGAGTAGTTGCTGCTAGCAGACAGAAAGAGTTTCTTACCTCTTCAAGGAAACCCGTGATGTCGTATACTTTGTCGTGGATGATGAGCCATGTGTCATTACTCATATTATGTACTCTAATCTCCTCTAACGTGTAATACTTTACGCCGGCGTCCACTTTGTCGCCGTTGCCCTCATTGCCGGTGTCGTTGGCGGTCCCGCTGCCCGTGTTGACGAGGTTGTCGTTAATTTCCTCACCCATTCTGACGCTAGGTGCTAATACGATGTATCGACTCAGCAGCAGCTAGCCGCCGTTAGCTTCTGTTAGCCAGCTACGGATGCAACGCTCAGTTAGCTACAGCAAGAAAAGCGCCCGCCCTGTTTGAACAGCAGCGCTCAGAAAGCTGTTAGTGACACCGCAGAGAGAGATAACATATAGACAAGTCCACACGCTAAACAATGTTGTGTTACGAAACCATCAAACACCCTACACCGGCACATCAGCAGACATGTGAAACAGACCAATGACCTGCGTGTGATTTTAACATCCAGCGCAACCACAGCCAGCGGCCAATCAGATTGCGAGCTTCAGAGCGGTGGCCAATCAGATCAGCCGCTCGGTGATCACGAGACTACCGCAATTGGCCAAGGTTGTCAAGTGTGCGCTGTCAGTGCGCATACCAGTTTAGTGCGTTTCCAAAAACATATATTTTACAAGGACTTTAATGGCGTTTTACCTTTGTCTATGGAACACTTTCTATTTTTTGGAAATATTTCTAAACATTGTAGTAACTTTCCCAATTTTCAGCTGCAAACTTAAGGAAGCAATGTACATTTTTTTTAAATAGTTTTTTTTAAAAGTTATTATATGCATGTTCTAAATATCTACTATTGTCAGTTGGCAGTGGCAGCATATATTCAGAATTTTATGTGTAAATACAAAGATATGTATAACACACTCTGAAATCGTGAACATGTGCAAATCTCAAACCAAGAAAGTCTTCATCTCTTGCATGCACTGTAGAAATGCTCTGTTGCTTTTGCACAGAAGAGAAAGTTAACTCCTGTGTCTTCAGAGTTAAACAGTGACTGGATGATGCCACACAGCGTTAATGCAAAACCTGTCACTATCAAAACAGAACTTTGCCTTTGCTGTAGGCTGGCAGTGTTGGATGCTTCACTTTTGGGTTTATAATTGAATGGATGTGCTGCATTAACTTTTGATTTTGAAAGGAAGTAGTGAGGTTTGATCGTTTTACATTATTACACATGGAAGCAAGCCGTCTTGCTGGTCTTTGCTGTTTGCTGCACCACAAGGACAGAAGACTTGATGTACCTCTTTCTGTGCTGATAAGGCCCCATAAAACATATGTACTCTACTGATAGGTCTGCATGGCAACCACAAGATGACCGTGGCAGATAAGCACTATAGCCAGTGGCTTCATGTTCTTTACATGTAAAGTCTGGACGTCATCATTTACAGCCATATTCTGTGTGTTTAGGACAAACCCAATAAGAGAAAACTTTATTTTTAATAAGCAGCATACGTTTTTGTTCAAGTAGTTCACCAGATAAACTATTTCTATTTATGTAGCTGCAGTAGAGTCATTGTTTGTTCCAGCTGGTTTGAACACAAGCTCCACCCTCGCTCCAACAGCATGAATCCCTCTGTACATCATACTAAAGTCTAAATGTAAATGAGCCTCGCACATGACAGATAAACCACTGTGTCAAAGAGCAGCTGGTAGATCAGTGCAACATACAAGATAAAGACCCACGAAAACATCAGTACAATTATCACTGCTTGAACTGTCAATATCAGTTGTTTTGGAAAAACAAGCAAAGGACAGTTACCTTTAAGTGAGAGTAACTAAATGCTATAAAAGCACTTGCTTCTCATAAATAAAACAAAACAAACCTTTCATTAAATTACATTCTTTGTGTGTAAACCTCTTAAAGCATACAGTTGATATATATATATATTTTTGTCAATGTATATTTATTGAACTTTTTGTTTTACAGAGAACAAGCCTTCAGAACATGACATAAATACAGTTGATATATTTAACATTTTAAGATATAGTGCACGACACAAGAGTTCAAGTCAAGTCAGTTACACTTTATTTGTACAGTACTTTTACAGAACAAAAGGATTAAAAAACATAAAAAACAGTATCCTCCCACTCCCACGTCAATCCCCCGTAGACATTATGTTATGAATAAAAGACTCAATAAAAACAGAGACAAAGAAACTTCAGTATAAATAAATAAATAAACAAATAAATGCAGTGAGGAAACACCAGAGACAGGATAAGTCAACATTTAGATTAGCAAAATAGGACAAAAGTATAAAGTAAAGTGATAAAAGATAGATGAAATGCATAAATGAATAGTAATACAACAATGACAACAAAAACAACAAATTACTACCATCTACTACCAGTAATAATAATATTAACAGTA